>NC_057808.1:361960105-362260105 GCF_018294505.1 Triticum aestivum | reverse complement strand
ATGATCTGAATCCTCCATCCCTCGATCGGTTTCGTCGATCTGTCCCATTCTAGGGTGGTGGCTAGTCCTATTTATAGACGCCTTGGTCCTCTTCACAAATCTTTAGGTGGGAAGGGATCCCACAACGGCCAATTTGAAGGGGGACAGGTAGTACAAGCTATCCTGACAAAAGGTGGTCTTCGCCTGCCAAAGGCTCTGGCGGTGACGCCGCCGTGGGCTCCGTGGTGACCTCAGTCCTGCTGGTCTTGGTCTTGTTGCACCGATATGGAAACCTTCGCCTGATGCCTCGGGACTCCTCGCCTGCACTTGCATCTTTAGCACCAAAGAGGAAACTGGTACCCTGCGCCTGCTGGCGCCCGCCTGGCTTCGGTCGTCATGGCTCACGTCATGTGAACCTCGCGAGGTGCCCCCGCCTTGATCTCTCCGCTCCTTGCGAGCCAACCTAGTGAGGCTGCCCCTGAGGAGGTCTTGCGTTGTCCGCCTCACGAGGCTTGGCCCCTCCCGAGGGTCTTGAGTGGTTTGTTGGTGAAGATGGGCCGTACCAGGCCATTGGTGGAGCCACGCCGTGGGCCGCAGGCAGTCAGGTCTGGGTTCCCCCGTTCCCAGAACACCGACAATGCTGTCTTTCCTCTAGTGGTGTTATGTGAACGTCGACTACATGAGACTTCACCATGACTTGGGTCTAGGGGAAGGCATTGGGAAGTAATAAGTAGACGGTGGGTTGCTAGAGTGACAGAAGCTTAAACCCTAGTTTATGCGTTGCTTTGTAAGGGGCTGATTTGGATCCATATGTTTCATGCTATGGTTAGGTTTACCTTAATTCTTCTTTCGTAGTTGCGGATGCTTTCGAGTGGGGTTAATCATAAGTGGGAGGCTTGTCCAAGGAAGGGCAGCACCCAAGCACCGGTCCACCCACATATCAAATTATCAAAGTAACGAACGCGAATCATATGAGCATGATGAAAACTAACTTGACACTAATTCTCATGTGTCCTTGGAGCGCTTTGCTTTATATAAGAGTTTGTCCAGGCTTGTCCTTTGCTACAAAAAGGATTGGGCCACCTTGCTGCACCTTGTTTACTTTTGTCACTTGTTACCCGTTACGAATGATCTCATCATACAACTATCTGTTACCGATAATTTCAGTGCTTATAGAGAATTCCTTGCTGAAAATCGCTTGTCATTTCCTTCTGCTCCTCGTTGGGTTCGACACTCTTACTTATTGAAAGGACTACGATAGATCCCCTATACTTGTGGGTCATCAAGACTCTTTTCTGACGCTGTTGCTAGGGAGTGAAGCGCCATTGGTAAGTGGAATTTGGTAAGGAAACATTTATATAGTGTGCTGAAATTTACTGTCACTTGTTACTATGGAAAATAATACTTTGAGGGGCTTGTTCGGGGTATCTTCACCACGACCAGAAGAGCAAAGAGTTGCCCCTCAACCCACTGAACCTACTGAAAATATTTATTATGAAATTCTTTCGGGTATGATAGATAAACTGCAAGCTAATCCTTATGCAGGAGATGGAACATTACATCCCGATATGCACCTAATCTATGTGGATGAAGTTTGTGGATTATTTAAGCTTGCAGGTATGACCGAGGATGTTGTCAAGAAGAAGGTCTTCCCTTTATCTTTGAAGGTAAATGCATTGACATGGTATATGCTATGTGATGATATTGGATCATGGAACTACAACCAATTGAAATTGGAATTCCATCAGAAGTTTTATCCTATGCATCTGGTTCGTCATGATCGGAATTATATATATAACTTTTGGCCTCGTGAAGGAGAAAGTATCACTCAATCTTGGGGGAGGATTACGTCAATATTATATTCATGCCCTAATCATGAGCTCTCAAGAGAAATTATTATTCAAATTTTTTATCCTGGGCTTTCACATAATGATCGATCCATGCTCGATACTTCTTGTACTGGTTCTTTTATGAAGAAGGATATTGAATTAAAATGGGATTTATTGGAAATAATTAAACGCAACTCTGAAGATTGGGAACTTGACGAAGGTAAGGAGTCGGGTATAAAACATAAGTTTGATTGTGTTAAATCTTTTATGGATACCGATGCTTTTTGTGATTTTAGCAGTAAATATGGACTTGACTCTGAGATAGTGGCTTCTTTCTGTGAATCTTTTGATACTCATGTTGATCTCCCCAAGGAGAAGTGGTTTAAATATCATCCTCCCCTTGAAGTTAAAGTAGTAGAACCTATTAAAGTTCAAGAATAAACTATTACTTATAATGTTGATCCTATTGTTCCTACTGCTTATATTGAGAAACCACCTTTTCCTGTTAGAATAAAGGATCATGCTAAAGCTTCAACTGTGGTTCGTAAGATTTATTCTAGAACACCTACAACCCCTGAGAAAATTAAAGTCGAACCTAGTATTGCTATGGTTAAAGATCTCTTGGTTGATAATATTGATGGGCATGTTATTTATTTCTGTGATGAAGTTGCTAGAATTGCTAAACCCGATATGAAAGATAAACATAGACCTGTTGTTGGGATGCCTTTTGTTTTAGTTAAATTGGGAGATCATTGTTATCATGGGTTATGTGATGTGGGTGCTAGTGTAGGTGCAATTCCGATTTCCTTATATAAAGAAATTATGAATGATATTGCACCTGCTGAGATACAAGATATTGATGTTACTATTAAGCTTGCCAATAGAGATACTATATCACCAATTGGGATTGTTAGAGATGTTGAAGTCTTGTGTGGGAAAATAAAATACCCTACTGATTTTCTTGTTCTTGCTTCCCCACAAGATGATTTTTGTCCCATTATATTTGGTAGACCTTTCTTGAATACCGTTAATGCTAAGATAGATTGCGAGAAAGATATTGTTACTGTTGGTTTAGGGGATATGTCTCATTATTTTAATTTCTCTAAATTTCGTAGACAACCCCATGATAAAGAATTTCCTAGTAAGGATGAAATAATTGGTCTTGCTTCTATTGCCGTGCCTCCGGCTGATCCTTTAGAACAATATTTTCTAGATCACAAAAATGATATGTTTATGAATGAAAGAAGGGAAATAGATGAAATATTCTTTAATCAAGGGCCTGTTTTGAAATCCTAGGGGATCCTCCTCCACCCAAATGTGATCCCGTGTTTGAGCTTAAACAATTACCTGATACTCTGAAATATGCCTATCTTGATGAAAAGAAGATATATCCTGTTATTATTAGTGCTAACCTTTCAGAGCATGAAGAAAAGAACTTATTGAAAACTCGGAAGAAGCACCGTGCCGCTATTGGATATACTCTTGATGATCTTAAGGGCATTAGTCCCACTCTATGTCAGCACAAAATTAATTTGGAGCCTGATGCTAAACTAGTTGTTGATTACCAACGAAGGTTAAATCCTAAGATTAAAGAAGTGGTAAGAAATGAAGTACTAAAGCTTCTGGAAGCAGGTATAATTTATCCTATTGCTGATAGTAGATGGGTGAGTGCCGTCCATTATGTCCCTAAGAAGGGAGGTATTACCGTTGTTCCTAATGATAAGAATGAATTGATTCCACAAAGAATTGTTACAGGTTATAGAATGGTAATTGATTTTCGCAAATTAAACAAAGCTACTCAAAAAGATCATTACCCTCTACATTTTATTGATCAAATGATAGAAAGACTATCCAAACATACACATTTTTGCTTTCTAGATGGTTATTCTGGTTTTTCTCAAATATCTGTGTCAAAAGATGATCAGGAAAAGACCACTTTTACTTGCCATTTCGGTACTTTCGCTTATAGACGTATGCCTTTTGGTTTATGCAATGCACCTGCTGCCTTTCAAAGATGTATGACTGCTATATTCTCTGGTTTTTGTGAAAAGATTGTTGAGGTTCTCATGGATGATTTCTCTATTTACGGAACTTCTTTTGATGATTGCTTAAGCAAACTTGATCAAGTTTTGCAGAGATGTGAAGAAACTAATCTCGTCTTGAATTGGGAGAAGTGCAACTTTATGGTTAATGAAGGTATTGTCTTGGGGCATAAAATTTCTGAAAGAGGTATTGAAGTTGATAAAGCTAAAGTAGATGCTATTGAAAAGATGTCGTGTCCTAAAGATATAAAAGGTATAAGAAGTTTCCTTGGTCATGTTGGTTTCTATAGGAGGTTTATTAAAGACTTCTCTAAAATTTCTAGGCCTCTCACTAATCTCTTCCAAAAATATGTTCCTTTTGTTTTTGATGATGATTGTGTAGAAGCATTTGAGATACTTAAGAAAGCCTTGATTTCTGCACCTATTGTTCAACCGCCTGATTGGAATTTACCCATTGAAATTATGTGTGATGCTAGTGATTATGCTGTTGGTGCTGTTCTAGGACAAAGAGTTGATAAGAAATTAAATGTTATTCATTACGCTAGTAAAACTCTAGACAGTGCCCAGAGAAATTATGCTACTACTGAAAAAGAATTTTTAGCAGTTGTTTTTGCTTGTGATAAGTTTAGATCTTATATTGTTGACTCCAAAGTAACAGTTCACACTGATCATGGTGCTCTTAAATATCTTATGGAAAAGAAAGATGCTAAACCTGGACTTATTAGATGGGTTCTCTTGTTACAAGAATTGGATTTGCATATTGTTGATAGAAAGGGAGCTGAGAACCTCGTTGCAGACAACTTGTCTAGGTTAGAAAATATTCTTGATGACCCACAACCTATTGATGATAGTTTTCCTGATGAGCAATTAGCTGTCATAAATGCTTCTCGTAATACTCCATGGTATGCTTCTCGTAAATTTATACCACCTAGTTTCACATACCAGCAAAAGAAAAAGTTTTTCTATGATATAAGAAATTACTTTTGGGATGACCCACACCTTTATAAAGAAGGAGTAGATGGTGTTATTAGAGGTTGTGTACCTGAGCATGACCAGGAACAGATCCTACGCAAGTGCCACTCCGAGGCTTACGGAGGACACGACGCTAGAGATAGAACTGACATAAGGTATTGCAATCTGGTTTTTATTGGCCCACTCTCTTTAAGGATGCTCGCAAGTTTGTCTTGTCTTGTGATGAATGCCAGAGAATTGGTAATATTAGTAGATGTTAGGAAATGCCTATGTATTATTTACTTGTTATTGAACCATTTTATGTTTGGGGCTTTGATTATATGGGACCTTTTCCTTCCTCTAATGGGTATACACATAATTTATTTGCTGTTGATTATGTTATGAAGTGGGTGGAAGATATTCCAACTAGTAGTGCTGATCATAACACTTCTATTAAGATGCTTAAAGAAGTTATTTTTCCGAGGTTTGGAGTCCCTAGATATTTAATGACTGATGGTGGTTCACATTTTATTCATGGCGCTTTCCGTAAATTACTTGCTAAGTATGATGTTAACCATAGAATTGCATCTGCATATCATCCTCAGTCTAGTGGTCAAATAGAATCGAGTAATAGAGAGATTAAATTGATTTTGCAAAAGACTATTAATAGATCTATAAAGAATTGGTCTAAGAAACTTGATGATGCATTATGGGCTTATAGAACTACTTATAAAAACCCTATGGGTATGTCTCCATATAAAATGGTTTATGGAAAAGCATGTCACTTACCTCTCGAACTAGAACATAAAGCTTATTGGGCAATCAAAGAGCTCAACTATGATTTCAAACTTGTCGGTGAGAAGAGGTTATTTGACATTAGCATGCTTGATGAATGGACAACCTAAGCCTATGAGAATGCCAAGTTGTTTAAACAAAAAGTTAAAAGATGGCATGATAGAAGGATACAAAAGCGTGAGTTTAATGTAGGTGATCATGTTTTGCTATACAACTCTCATTTAAGATTTTTTGCAGGAAAGCTTCTCTCTAAATGGGAAGGTCCTTACATTATCGACGAGGTTTATCGTTCAGGTGCCATCAAAATAAACAACGCCGAAGGTACAAATCCAAAGGTGGTAAATGGTCAAAGAATCAAACATTCTATCTCAGGTACTCCCATAAATGTTGAAACCAGTACAATTAATATCATAACACCGGAGGAGTACATAAGGGATACTTTGCAGAACGTTTCAGACTCCGAAAAGGAATAGGTATGTGGTACAGTAAGTAAACCGACTCCAAAACTGTTCTAATAGCAATTTTTCTCCGTTTTGGAATATTTAAAAAATTAGGAAAATTAAAAGTAGTCCGAAAGATACACGAGGAGACCACAAGGGTGGAGGGCGCGCCCTACCCCCTAGGCGCGCCCCCTGCCTTGTGGCCACCTCGTGTGCCCTCCGGACTCCGTTTTCTTGCACAATACTTCTTTTGGTCGGTAAAATTGCATTATATAATCTCCTGAAGGTTTTGACCACCGTACCATGACAAAATCCTCTGTTTTTGTTTTGAGCTATTTCTACAGTAGATTTAGAGCTAGATGTCTTCTCAAGAGTTGATCGGGGAGAGTCGGGTATCTCACCCTACATCGGGCCCAAGAGCATAAAACAAAGCTGACCACTTCGGGCAATCAACGGAGGAAGGATGGAGGCTGACTTGAAAAGGGTGGATGCCATGGAGGAGGATCAGGAAGTTACCACTCATCTCCAAATTAGATTCATGCTGGAGGAACTTCAGAGCTCAGCAATACCAAATTCGGTCATTCCTCCCAATGCTAGATTTCTCTCTTATGAAAATATGAAAAGAGTGTTGCTTTTTCTCCTGCAGCTATGAAACATAAATGGGTGAATGGAGCTTTAGCCGTCACGGGTAAACTTTGCAAGGAAGTAATGGATCTTAACAAGCAAATTAATAAGCTCGAGGAAGAGAATCTCATCCTAAGGGGCATCATCACGAAGAATATCACATCATCACCTCCGAAGAAAGAATCATAAATACATGGGTATGGGCACTCCCCCTTGGAAGCTGCCAAGCTTGGGGGAGGTGCCCCGGTATCGTATCACCATCACACCTTTACTTTTATCGCTTTTCTTAGTTCGATCCTTTTGGTTATATCTTGATCTAGTAGAATAAAGTTTTTAGTATGATCTAGCTTTGAGTTTTGTTTCGAGGTCTATCTATGTAATCGAGTCCGTGAGTTATATAATAAAACGTAGTTTTGAGTTGAGGGCTTTGCTTCTTGCTATGATCTTGAGGGAATAAAATAAAGGAAAGAAAAAAAAAATAAAACATCATATATTGATCTTATGGAGATTAATGACTTCACATATAAAGAGTGTGATGAATAAAATTTGTTGAGAGTTGACAAACATAGTTTTGGTCATTGTTGCAATTAATAGCAAGTAATAAAGAAAGAGAGGCTTCACATATAAATATACTATCTTGGACATCTTTCGTAAATGTGAGCACTCAGTAAAATATAACATGCTAAAAGGTTGATGTTGGACAAGGAAGACAACATAATGGGTTATGTTTTCTTTTATCCGAATAGAAGTTATATTGTCATGGATCCTCCAACATGTTGAGCTTGCCTTTCCCTCTCATGCTAGCCAAATTCTTCGCACCAAGTAGATATACTACTTGTGCTTCCAAACATCCCTAAACCCAGTTTTGCCATGAGAGTCCACCATACCTACCTATGGATTGAGCAAGATCCTTCAAGTAAGTTGTCATTGGTGCAAGCAATAAAAATTGCTCTCTAAATATGTATGATCTATTAGTGTGAAGAAAATAAGCTTTATACGAACTTGTGATATGGAAGAAATAAAAGCGACAGACTACATAATAAAGGTCTTTATCACAAGCAGCAATATAAAGTGACGTTCTTTTGCATTAAGATTTTGTGCATCCAACGATAAAAGCGCATGACAACCTCTGCTTCCCTCTGCGAAGGGCCTATCTTTTATTTTTATCTTCTACCCTTATCCAAGAGTCATGATCTTCACCTTTCCTTTTTACACTTTTTCCTTTGGCAAGTGATACGTCTCCGTCGTATCTATAATTTTTGATTGTTCCATGCCAATATTATACAACTTTCATATACTTTTTGGCAACTTTTTATACTATTTTGGGACTAACATATTGATCCAGTGCCTAGTGCCAGTTCCTGCTTGTTGCATGTTTTTGTTTCGCAGAATATCCATATCAAACAGAATGCAAATGGGATAAAAACGGACGGAGATTATTTTTGGAATATTTGGAAAATTCCGGAAGAAAAATCCACGCGAGACGGTGCCCGAGGTGGCCACGAGGCAGGGGGCGCGCCTGCCCCCTGACCCTCATGGGCCACCCGTAAGGCGGTTGCTGCTCAACTTCGGATGCAAGAAAGCTAATTTTTGGTAAAAAATCACGGCGAAGGTTTCAATCCAATCGGAGTTATGGATCTCCATATATACACGAAACGGTGAAAGGGCAACAGAGGAGAGCGCAGAAACAGAGAGAGACAGAGAGACAAATCCAATCTTGGAGGGGCTCTCGCACCTCCCACGCCATGGAGGCCAAGGACCAGAGGGGAAACCCTTCTCCCATCTAGGGAGGAGGTCAAGGAAGAAGAAGACGAAGGCCCCCCCTCTCCCCTTCTCTTCCGGTGGCGCCGGAACGCTGCCGTGGCCATCATCATCACCGCAATCTTCACCAACAACTTCACCGCCATCATCACCAACTCTTCGCCCCTCTATGCAGCGGTGTAACCTCTCTCTTACCCACTGTAATCTCTACTTAAACATGGTGCTCAACACTATATATTATTTCCCAATGATGTATGGCTATCCTATGATGTTTGAGTAGATCCGTTTTGTCCTATGGGTTATTTGATGATCAAGATTGGTTTGAGTTGCATGTTTTATTATTTGTGCTGTCCTATGGTGCTCTCCGTGTCGCACAAGTGTGAGGGATCCCCGCTGTAGGGTTTGCAATATGATCATGATTTGCTTATGGTGGGTGGCGTGAGTGACAGAAGCACATACCCGAGTAAGTAGGTTGTTTGCGTATGGGATAAAGAGGACTTGATGCTTTAATGCTATGGTTGGGTTTTACCTTAATGATCTTTAGTAGTTGCGGATGCTTGCTAGAGTTCCAATCATAAGTGCATATGATCCAAGTTGAGAAAGTATGTTAGCTTATGCCTCGCCCCAAATAAAATTGCAATAATGATTACCGGTCTAGTTATCGATTGCCTAGGGACAAATAACTTTCTCGTAACAAAAAGCTCTCTACTAAAACTAACTTAGTTGTGTCTTTATCTAAACAGCCCCTACTTTTTATTTACGATCTCTTTATTTTCTTGCAAACCTATCCAACAACACCTACAAAGTACTTCTAGTTTCATACTTGTTTTAGGTAAAGCGAACGTTAAGCGTGCGTAGAGTTGTATCGATGGTCGATAGAACTTGAGGGAATATTTGTTCTACCTTTAGCTCCTCGTTGGGTTCGACATTGTTACTTATCGAAAGAGGCTACAATTGATCCCCTATACTTGTGGGTTATCAAGACCTTTTTCTGGCGCCGTTGCCGGGGAGCAATAGCATGGGGTGAATATTCTCATGTGTGCTTGTTTGCTTTACCATTAAGTAATTTTTATTTGTTGTTCTTAGTTGTTCTCTATCTTTAGTCATGGATATGGAACACGAAATACCAAAAAAATTAGGTGTACTTGCTACTCATGGAGATGAGGAACCTCCTAAAACCCTCGATGCTCGTTATGTGACAGATATTATGTACTACTTTGATAATCCAGAGAAAACCCTATTCAATTTGGTAATGGGAGTAACGTTGGATCAACGTGAATACTTTAGGGATTATCGCTTGACACAAAAAGGGAAACTATTATGGGATCAAATTTATATATTGAAGTGGTATGCTCAGCAAGTATGCTTGAGTTATGATTATACTTGTTGCTCTAGGATGAAGGATCCACACCTTCCCTTTTCATGCAAATTTAATGATAATAAAACCTTAGCTTCTTATGCTAATGGTATATATGATTACTATGATGTGGAACAAATAGAAGAATTTGTTGCTTTTATGGGTGCTTATGAAATTGAATCTATGTTTAAAGAGTTTGAAGATTTTGATGATGCTGTTTATAGACCTGAAAATTTAGCTATCCTCAAATATTGCTATGAGAATTATGGATACAATTCTGATATTAATGCACTTATTGAGAAAGTCTCCGCTATCCAAGAAGACATTCATATTTTGCAGGAATCTATGGAAGAAGAAGTTGATGAAACTGTGAGCTCATTGGATGAAAAAGATGAGGAGGAGAGCGAAGAACAAAAGGAGGAAGAGCGGATTGATCACCCATGCCCACCTTCTAATGAGAGTAACTCTTCAACTCATACATTGTTTAATTCCCCTTCGTGCTTATCGAAGGATGATTGCTATGATGACTGTTATGATCCCTTTGATTCTTTTGAAATATCCCTTTTTGATGATGCTTGCTATGCTTGTGGCCAAGATGCCAATATGAATTATGCTTATGGAGATGAACTTGCTATAGTTCCTTATGTTAAACATGAAATTGTTGCTATTGCACCCACGCATGATAGTCCTATTATCTTTTTGAATTCTCCTGACTACACTATATCGGAGAAGTTTGTGCTTATTAAGGATTATATTGATGGGTTGCCTTTTACTACTACACATGATGATTTTGATGAGTATAATATGCATGTGCTTGCTGCTCCTACTTGCAATTATTATGAGAGAGGAACTATATCTCCACCTCTCTATGTTTCCCACACGATAAAAATGCAAGAAACTGTTTATACTATGCATTGGCCTTTACTATGTGTGCATGAATTGTTCTTTTATGACATGCCGATGCATAGGAAGAGAGTTAGACTTCGCCATTACATGATATATGTTGCTTTGTGCTCACTACTAAATGCCAAATCATTGCTAATTAAAATTGGCTTTTATATACCTTGGGATCCGGGTGGATTCATTACTTGAGCACTAAATGCCTAGCTTAATGTCTTTAAAGAAAGCGCTGCCAGGGAGACAACCCGGAAGTTTTAGAGAGTCATTTATTTTTGTTGTGTGCTTTTATAAAGTTTAGAAATAAAAATAATGTGCCAAGGTTTGCCTTTAGGATGTTTACAATGCTTGTTGGTTTGTACGGTGCAGGACAGAAACTTTGGCTGTAGTGCGCGATTTTTAATTTTTTACTCGAACGTCAAACGGTTCTGATTCTTTTTGCACTGTCTTTCCATACCTATTGTTTATTTTTCCTATGTTTGCAGAATTTTTCGAGTATCAGAAGTATGGTGAATGTTCATATTATTACAGACTGTTCTGTTTTAGACAGATTCTGTTTTTGATGCATAGTTTGCTTGTTTTGATGAAACTATCAATTTATATCAGTGGATTAAGCCATGAAAAAGTTATACTACAGTACAAACAATGCAAAAACAAAATATGAATTGGTTTGCAACAGTACTTAGAGTAGTGATTTGCTTTATTATACTAACGGATCTTACCGAGTTTTCTGTTGAAGTTTTGTGTGGATGAAGTGTTCGATGATCGAGAAGGTCTCGATATGAGGAAATGGAGGAGAGGCAAGAGATCAAGCTTGGGGATGCCCAAGGCACCCCAAGTAAATATTCAAGGAGACTCAAGCGTCTAAGCTTGGGGATGCCCCGGAAGGCATCCCCTCTTTCTTCAACAAGTATCGGTATGTTTTCGGATTCGTTTCATTCATGCGATATGTGCAAATCTTGGAGCGTCTTTTGCATTTAGTTTTCACCTTTTATTTTATGCACCATGCTGGTATGAGATAGTCCTTGGTTTTATAGAATGCTCTTTGCACTTCACTTATATCTTTTGAGTATGGCTTTATAGAATGCTTCATGTGCTTCACTTGTATCATTTGAAGTTTGGATTGCCTGTTTCTCTTCACTTAGACAACCGCCATTTGTAGAATGCTCTTTTGCTTCACTTATATTTGTTAGAGCGTGGGAATATCTTTTGTAGAAAGAATTGAACTCTCTTGCTTCACTTATATCTATTTAGAGAGATGACATGAATTGGTCATTCACATGGTTAGTCATAAAATCCTACATAAAACTTGTAGATCACTGAATATGATGTGTTTGATTCCTTGCAATAGTTTTGCGATATAAAGATGGTAATATTAGAGTCATGCTAGTGGGTAGTTGTGGATTGTAGAAATACTTGTGTTGAGGTTTGTGATTCCCGTAGCATGCACGTATGGTGAACCGTTATGTAACGAAGTCGGAGCATGATTTATTTATTGATTGTCTTCCTTATGAGTGGCGGTCGGGGACGAGCGATGATCTTTTCCTACCAATCTATCCCCCTAGGAGCATGCGCGTAGTACTTTGTTTCGATGACTAGCAGATTTTTGCAATAAGTATGTGAGTTCTTTATGACTAATGTTGAGTCCATGGATTATACGCACTCTCACCTTTACATCATTGCTAGCCTCTTCGGTACCGCGCATTACCCTTTCTCACCTCGAGAGTTGGTGCAAACTTCGCCGGTGCATCCAAACCCCGTGATACGATACGCTCTATCACACATAAACCTCCTTATATCTTCCTCAAAACAGCTACCAGACCTACCTATCATGGCATTTCCATAGCCATTCCGAGATATATTGCCATGCAACTTCCATCATCATCATATACATGACTTGAGCATTTAATGTCATATTGCTTTGCATGATCGTAAGATAGCTAGCATGATGTTTTCATGGCTTGTCCGTTTTTTGATGTCATTGCTACGCTAGATCATTGCACATCCCGGTACACCGTCGGAGGCATTCATATAGAGTCATATCTTTGTTCTAGATATCGAGTTGTAATATTGAGTTGTAAGTAAATAGACGTGTGATGATCATCATTATTAGAGCATTGCCCCAGTGAGGAAAGGATGATGGAGACTATGATTCCCCCACAAGTCGGGATGAGACTCCGGATGAAAAAATAAAAATAAATAAATAAATAAATATATATAAAGAGAAAGGCCAAAAAAGAGAGAAAAAGAGAGAAGGGGCAATGTTACGATCCTTTTACCACACTTGTGCTTCAAAGTAGCACCATGTTCTTCATATAGAGAGTCTCTTGAATTATCACTTTCATATATTAGTGGGAATTTTCATTATAGAACTTGGCTTGTATATTTTGACGATGGGCTTCCTCAAATGCCCGAGGTCTTCATGAGCAAGCAAGTTGGATGCACACCCACTTAGTTTCAGTTTGAGCTTTCATGCACTTATAGCTCTTAGTGCATCCGTTGCATGGCAATCCCTACTCCTCGCATTGACATCAATTGATGGGCATCTCCATAGCCCATTGATTAGCCGCGTTGATGTGAGACTTTCTCACTTTTTGTCTTCTCCACACAACCACCACCATCATATTCTATTCCACCTATAGTGCTATGTCCATGGCTCACGCTCATGTATTGCGTGAAAGTTGAAAAGGTTTGAGAACGTCAAAAGTATGAAACAATTGCTTGGCTTGTCATCGGGGTTGTGCATGATGTGAATATTTTGTGTGGTGAAGATGGAGCATAGCCAGACTATATGATTTTGTAGGGATAACTTTCTTTGGCCATGTTATTTTGAAAAGACATGATTGCTTTATTCGTAGGCTTGAAGTATTATTGTTTTTATGTCAAATGATAGACTATTGCTTTGAATCACTCGTATCTTAATATTCATGCCATGATTAGATACATGATCAAGATTATGCTAGGTAGCATTCCACATAAAAAATTATCTTTTTATCATTTACCTACCCGAGGACGAGCAGGAATTAAGCTTGGGGATGTTGATACGTCTCCGTCGTATCTATAATTTTTGATTGTTCCATGCCAATATTATACAACTTTCATATACTTTTTGGCAACTTTTTATACTATTTTTGTGACTAACATATTGATGCAGTGCCCAGTGCCAGTTCCCGTTTGTTGCATGTTTTTGTTTCGCAGAATATCCATATCAAACGGAATCCAAACAGGATAAAAACGGACGAAGATTATTTTTGGAATATTTGGAAAATTCCGAAGAAAAATCCACGCGAGATGGTGCCCGAGGTGGCCACGAGGCAGGGGCGCGCCTGCCCCTTGACCCTCGTGGGCCACCTGTAAGGCGGTTGCTGCTCAACTTCAGACGCAAGAAAGCTATTTTTTGGTAAAAAAATCACGGCGAAGGTTTCAATCCAATCGGAGTTACGGATCTCCATATATACACAAAACGGTGAAAGGGCAGCAGAGGAGAGCGCAGAAATAGAGAGAGACAGAGAGACAGATCCAATCTCGGAGGGGCTCTCGCCCCTCCCACGCCATGGAGGCCAAGGACCAGAGGGGAAACCCTTCTCCCATCTAGGGAGGAGGTCAAGGAAGAAGAAGACGAAGGGCCCCCCCTCTCCCCTTCTCTTCCAGTGGCGCCGGAACCCTGCCGTGGCCATCATCATCACCGCAATCTTCACCAACAACTTCACCGCCATCATCACCAACTCTTCCCCCTCTATGCAGTGATGTAACCTCTCTCTTACCCGCTTTAATCTCTACTTAAACATGGTGCTCAACGCTATATATTATTTCCAAATGATGTATGGCTATCCTATGATGTTTGAGTAGATCCGTTTTGTCCTATGGGTTATTTGATGATCAAGATTGGTTTGAGTTGCATGTTTTATTATTGGTGCTGTCCTATGGTGCTCTCCGTGTCGCGCAAGCGTGAGGGATCCCCGCTGTAGGTTTTGCAATATGTTCATGATTTGCTTATGGTGGGTGGCGTGAGTGACAGAAGCACAGACCCGAGTAAGTAGGTTGTTTGCATATGGGATAAAGAGGACTTGATGCTTTAATGCTATGGTTGGGTTTTACCTTAATGATCTTTAGTAGTTGCGGATGCTTGCTAGAGTTCCAATCATAAGTGCATATGATGCAAGTAGAGAAATTATGTTAGCTTATGCCTCTCCCTCAAATAAAATTACAATAATGATTACCGGTCTAGTTATTGATTGCCTAGGGACAAATAACTTTCTCGTAACAAAAAGCTCTCTACTAAAACTAACTTAGTTGTGTCTTTATCTAAACAACCCCTACTTTTTATTTATGCTGTCTTTCTTTTCTTGCAAACCTATCCAACAACACCTACAAAGTACTTCTAGTTTAATACTTGTTTTAGGTAAAGCGAACGTTAAGCGTGCGTAGAGTTGTATCGGTGGTCGATAGAACTTGAGGGAATATTTGTTCTACCTTTAGCTCCTCGTTGGGTTCGACACTCTTACTTATTGAAAGAGGCTACAATTGATCCCCTATACTTGTGGGTTATCAGCAAGCACTATATATTGGAGAGATCCGGATATATATCCACTCGGATGTAGGTTTTCATAAAGTATTATTGTTTACGTTACTGTTGAGGTAAAAGGCTGGGAGGCGAAACTATAAGCCCCTATCTTTCTCTGTGTCCGATTGAAACTTTGTACCCATAAGTATCGCGTGAGTCTTAGCAATTGTGAAAGACTAAATGATAGTTGAGTATGTCGACTTGCTGAAAAGATCTTATATTGACTCTTTCCGATGTTATGATAAATTGCGATTGCTTCAATGACTGAGATCATAATTTGTTAGTTTTCAATGAAGTTTCTGATTCATACTTACCTTGTGAATGAATTGTTACGTTAGCATAAGAAACTATATGACAATATATGTTGTTGTTCCAAAGATGATCATGATGCCCTCATGTCCGTATTCTATTTTATCGACACCTCTATCTCTAAACATGTGGACATATTTTTTAATATCGGCTTTCGCTTGAGGACAAGCGACGTCTAAGCTTGGCAGAGTTGATACGTCCATTTTGCATCATGCTTTTATATTGATATTTATTGCATTATGGGCTGTTATTACACATTATATCACAATGCGGATGCCTATTCTCTCTTATTTTACAAAGTTTACATGAAGAGGGAGAATGCCGGCAGCTGGAATTCTGGACTGGAAACGGAGCAAATATTACAGACCTATTCTGCACAACTCAAAAGTCCTAAAACTTCACGGAGTATATTTTTGGAATATATAAAAAGTATTGGGCGAAGAAAGCACCAGAGGGGTGCCACCTGCCATCCACAAGGGCGGAGGGCGCGCCCTTCGGTCTTGTGGGCCCCCTGGCAGGCCCCCGACGCCCATCTTCTGCTATATGGTGTGTTTTGACCTGAAAAAATCAGAAGGAAGCTTTCGGGACGAAGCGCCGCCGCCTCGAGGCGGAACCTGGGAAAAACCAATCTAGGGCTCCGGCGGAGCTATTCTGCCAGGGAAACATCTCTCCGGGAGGGGGAAATCAATGCCATTGTCATCACCAACGATCCTCTCATCGATAGGGGGTCAATCTCCATCAACATCTTCACGAGCACCATCTCCTCTCAAACCATAGTTCATCTCTTGTATCCGATCTTTATCTGAAAACCTCAGATTTGTACCTGTGGGTTGCTAGTAGTGTTGATTACTCCTTGTAGTTGATGCTAGTTGGTTTATTCGGTGGAAGATCATATTTTTAGATCCTTAATGATAATTAATACTCCTCTGATTATGAACATGAATATGCTTTGTGAGTAGTTACGTTTGTTCCAGAGGACATGGGAGAAGTCTTGTTATCAGTAATCATGTGAATTTGGTATTCGTTCGATATTTTGATGAGATGTATGTTGTCTTTCCTCTAGTGGTGTTATGTGAACGTCGACAACATGAAACTTCACCATGATTTGGGCCTAGGGGAAGGCATTGGGAAGTAATAAGTAGATGATGGGTTGCTAGAGTGACAGAAGCTTAAACCCTAGTTTATGCGTTGCTTCGTAGGGGCTGATTTGGATCCATATGTTTCATGCAATGGTTAGGTTTACCTTAATTCTTCTTTCGTAGTTGCGCATGCTTGCAAGATGGGTTAATCATAAGTGGGAGGCTTGTCCAAGGAAGGGTAGCACCCAAGCACCGGTCGACCCACATATCAAATTATCAAAGTAACAAACGCAAATCATATGAGTATCATGAAAACTAACTTGACAACAATTCCCATGTGTCCTCGGGAGCGCTTTGCTTTATATAAGAGTAGTCCAGGCTTGTCCTTTTCTACAAAAGGGATTGGGCCTCCTTGCTGCACCTTGTTTAATTTTGTCACTTGTTACCCGTTACGAATTATCTCATCATACAACTATGTGTTACCGATAATTTCAGTGCTTGCAGAGAATACCTTGCTGAAAACCGCTTGTCATTTCCTTCTGCTCTTCGTTGGGTTCGACACTCTTACTTATCAAAAGTACTATGATAGATCCCCTATACTTGTGGGTCATCAAAGCCCCATTGAATCTATGGCCCGTAGAAGGCCCATGGATCATACAGACCTTAGGAGGCCCACTACAGCAGGCAACAGGACCATGGTTACAACGGTTCGTATTTTGCCCATGCTTATTGTGGCCTAGTTCTAAATAAAAAGGTTAACGCGGAGAAAGAACTGCAACAACTGCAAGCAAAAAAATTAACAAGAAAATAAGGAAATAAATAAGCAAGCAACATACGCTAGGCTATTACAACTATTACAAATATTACATTCCACTGAGCTTCAAAGTTCGCCATCAGTGCACATATAGTGAACAAAGCAGCATATTACATACATTGGGTGTCTAAATTGGCCACTAGTGAAAATAAACGCGGCAGCAAAGCAAGTCCAGAATTGAAACCTTTCAGAAGAGCTCAACAAATGATATCCTGGATACCCACCATGCTGGCAAGAAGCTTAGCAAGCTTAGTAGTTTTCTCTTGTTTGGCACTAAAATCGTCCAGCGCTTGCTGTTGCACCAGAAAGTATGCCTCAGAATTCTACATGGACTTCCTCAATCCTTCGGCTTCTTGCCACAACACAGCTGACTGATGCCTTTTAGCTTGTAGCTGGGACTATAGAAGCCGAAGTGATTCAGGCAGCGAGTTCGAAGAGCTTCTGCCAGTGGTAGTGGCTAGTAACTCGAACACTACATCAACGCGGGACTTTGGGGTTGTCTCACTGTCTACAAGATAGTTTTATCACCTTTCTTGGAGACCAACAGGGTTGTCTCACTATCTTGAACCTTATCTGCATTACTTTCCCTACCATTGCATAATGGGGTGCTCTTCTCCAATATTCTGTTCGCATTCTACAAGAGAAACAAGCAGACACATCACATGTTTAGCATGTAATACATAAAACTCATTTTTGTAAACCGGTTCAGTAGTAAGGTGGATAGGATAACAGCATGAAACAAACATATATCTATGTACTATGGTCACTATATTCTCTATATCATCCTAGTTTATGTTGCCAAATGTAGATAGAGACAGAATTCAAATCATATTTATTTAAGACAAAGCAGCATAAACATAATATAAGTGTGGGAAACTACACAACACTAACAACACTTGTAATGTGCATGACATGAGAACATAATTGTTTATACAAATGAAACTGAAATCAACATGGAGCAAGAAGTTAGAACAACGATCCAGTTAAAGAAATAGGTTTAAAACATACCTGTTGCACCATTGGAGTTTCAATTGGATCCTTCAAATTCAAAATTAGTTGGTGTGAGTAAATACAGCGATGCAAGAGCAAAGGAGTATGGACCATAGCTACGGAATCTGACCCAAGAACAGTTGCTCTTCTGCTTTAGACATGGAGCTTGGGTTCGCTGTGGTGGTCTTCGTGCTTTGGGCACTGCAATTGCTTTACAAACTGCTCGTGTGGGGGTACTCTATGGTGGACATGGTGTTGTGTCAACTATAAGTGGGTTACTATCTGCTGGGGTTGGGTTTAGATGGGGTGTAGCTGGTTCTCTGTCCAACGGTGTACGTGTACAATATGGAAGAGTCTCGATTATGTGTGGTGGGGCTAGTTCATGGGCCAGTACAACCATGGTTATATCTGCATAGACGGGTAGCACCGTCTTTTATGAAGAACGGGTTTTTACTCCCTTAGATAATGCCATCACCCCCTCCAATTCAAATGGCTGATAAACAAGAAAAGAAATTGAATGTACAAACATTGTATGATAGACAGATGTGGTAATTCACATATATGTTGTCTAACCAAACAGGATAGCATGACACAGTTTCACATATATGATGGCAAACTAAACAGGATAGCATGACACAGTTTCAGATATATGATGGAAAACTTAACATGATATAATGGCATAATTCAACATATGATGAGTATCTAAACATGATGACATGACAAAACTATATGATGTCTTTCTAAAATAGGTTGGGATGAAATAATTCACATACATGTTGTCCGAGTATACATGATGGCATGATATAATTCACATAATTGATTCATATACTAAGCAACTGGCACTCGCATGTATGATCTCTAAACTAAGCAGATGGCATTGAATATTGTGTATATGATGTCTAAACTAAGCAATGCAAGACACCATATGCATAATATGAGAAATATAAACATTGCAAGTTAAAGCATACACCTCAGGTGGGATATAGGACTGGTCATCTATTTCTGAATCCTCCTCTGAGGAGCTATCTGTAACCATCGAGATATATACTTCGACAGGTACCATTGCCTGCTCTGAAGACCTTGTTTTCACTCCCTATTTTTCCATAACCGGCTCAAATGGCTGATACACATGAAGAGTAGTTCAATATACACAGATTGTCGACAAATGGAATACGTAATGAAAGAAGGATGGCATGAGATAATTCACATATATCATGCCCGACTACACAAGTTGGCGGTGCATAATTCACATATATGATAACTGGCTAAAAACATGGCATTGCATAATTCACATATCTGATATAAAAAGCAAATAGGAGGCATTCACACAAAGCATGTCTAATCTAAGCAGATGGCATGGCAATGAAAGACACCATATGCATGATATGAGCAATATAACCCTGCCAAGTTAGAGCATGCACCTCGGGGGATAGGAATGGTCATCTGTCTCTAAATCTTCCTCTGAGGAGCTATCTGTAACCAGCAAGAAATCTGCATCGATAGGTAGCACTGACTGCTCAGAAGACTTTGTTTTCACTCCAGATTTTCCCATCACCGACTCAAATGGCTGATGCACGGGAAGAGTAGATGAATGTACAAACATTGTTGACAAATGGAATACATTATGAAAAAAATAGTATGGCACGATACAATTCACATATACGATGACTGGCTAAACAGGATGGCATTGCATGATTCACGTATATGATGCCTGGCTAAAGAAGATGGCATTGCATAATTCACATATAGGAGTATGATATAGACACCAAAAAGGTGGCATTCACACAAAGCAAATCTAAACTAAGCTGATGACATATAAGATGTATAAAGTAAGCAATGTGAGGCGCCATATGCATCATATGACTAACATCAGCATGCCAAGTTAGAGCGAACACCTCAGGGGGTAAATAGGAGTGGTCGGATCCCTCTGAATCCCCCTTTGAACAGTTATCTTCCTCGGGAATACAATCTGTAGTAGGGGGAGGGGGCCCCCACTTCACCCAGCATGGAGCGGCGTCTGCATGACATTATATTCCCATGCAACGGTCTTCTCTTTTTCTCTACATGTTTAGTATGATTGTGTGCAATAACTGACATACATAATAAAAAACATAGTTAGATTATGTAAGGAGTAAGGGGTGCATGCAGAAATCAAGACTAATGGTAGTGAACGAGTGGATAGATCCAAGACTAATGATAGCAGGCAGATGATAGCTTCAGTTTAAAAAGATAGACGATGGCTTATCTACTGTTTGTTGCCCACCGAACATGAACCACATAGAAGACCCTAGATGAACCAGATAGTAGACAGATACTATTTGTTGCTTCCTCGATATGTGCCCAACGGGCATTTTAAAACTCAAGTTGGAACATTAGTTTGGACCTGACTCGGAGTCTAAGAGGTGAACAGGACGATAAAGTAGCAGGTAATAATAACCGATGTATAACGTAAGCAGACACGAAAGAGTGTGACCTCTCTTCCGGAACTTTGTAGTCCTCAGGTTCATCTGCTCAGTCGATGATGGTAATGCAGTTGGCGTGGCTGCTGGCAACGAGGAAGATGATCTGAGGTGGCGAAAGAAGGTCTGCAGGTCTCTGCTGTCGTGAATGCTTCCATCGATGGTGCTCCTTAGGTGGGGTGGATGACGGCATGGCAGGAGCGGGACAGAACACACAGAGTTTTCTTTGACACCTATCTGAAAATGAAGTAAATATGTAAGTGCTCCTTAGAATTGGAGGATTCTTAAAATGCAGGGACAGGAAAAACACAGGAATAGGATAGGAAGGCATGTGCAAAATAGAGCATTTGCAAACATAGGATTTCTGTCATCCTGGGTGTTTGGTTCGCATGAATTGAAAGAACAGAGGAATGGAGAAACATGGTCAAATTAAAGTCAAACCACATGAAAATGTAAAATAAGAATCTTATTATGCCGGTAATGCACTTAAAATTCCTACATTTTTTCTTTGAAAGAGACACCAAAGGAAAAAATCCTCCAGTTTTGCTTTGCTCGATTCCTTCTAACCAAATGCACGAATAGTAGTACCATAGTAAAGTTTCCAATTCCTATGTTTTCCTTCACTTTTTCTTTGAACCAGTGGCGATTCTAGTAGGCAGTCTTCAACAGGTTGAAGCCTGCCCTCGAAATATTTTGTGAGCTTAGATTTGGCCAACATGAATATCATATAATGGCTATCTTGCTAAACCGATTCAAATTGTTTTTCAAAAGAGCATTTAGTTTTCTCCCTGTTAAAGTTGTGGCCACGATTGATTTCTTTCTAGATTTGCAACTGCTTTGAACCAAAGGATCCATGAGGGATCAACATGAATGTAGAGTAACAAACTGATGCGACGAGTGTACAACCTCTTTGGCATAGCCTTGTTGGCCTCAGCATCATTGGGTTGGACGTGGAGGATGGTGATGCTGGTGTGACTGTCGGAGGCGGCGAAGAAGATCTGAGGCCTCTGGAGATGGCACCGAGGGTACTGCTTGGCTGTGATGAACGGTTCTGTCATTGGAGCAGCTCTGGTGAGGTGTACGACTACGAGGCTGAAGCAGGACAAGACAGACAACGTTAATCTGAAGTGGGAGTCTAATAGCATGTGCAATAAATGATGTAAATAACATCACCAAAAAGTGCTAGATGTAAAATGCATCAGCCGCGCCGCGGCCGCTCCGACAGATGCTGTAAATACTGTTGACTCTGTACTTAACTGAAGAAACTAAACTTTACAGTCAAAATTGAATTTTACTGTTGGAACTAAGTTTTATTGACAAAATTGATTGAACTAGTAGCAGAGCACTGCAGTAGAAGTTTAGGGCGTTCGTGCACTGGTAGCTGAGAAGCAGTGATCTAAATCAGCAGCCGCTCGAGCAGAGAGCAGCTCGTGCAGCAGCACCGCGAGCGGGTGCTAAAGTAGCAACTCCTGTACCTGCCGCAGGTCGTGCAGCAGCATCAGCGCGAGCAAGAGCAAGAGCAGAGCAAAGTAGCAGCAGGAACGAGAGCAAGAGCGGAGCAGCAGCACGAACGAGAGCAAGAGCGGAGCCGCAGCACGAACGAGAGCAAGAGCGTAGCAGCAGCGCGACCGACGACAAGAGAAGAGCAGCAGCGCAAATGAAAGCAAGAGGATTGCAGCAATGCGACCTACAGCAGGAGCAGAGCCGCAACACGAGCGAGAGCCAGAGCAGAGCCGCAACACGAGCGAGAGCAGGAGCAGCAACTCGAGCGAGAGCCGGAGCAGCATCAGCTAGTGCTGGTGTGGAAGTCGCCACCGAGGAAGGATCAACATGGGGGAGAGACACCATGGAGGAAGTGGCCTGCGACGGCAACATCGATGGAGACCCGCCATGGCCGCTCGGTATCGAGCACCGGCGGTCCTGTGAGATCGAATAAAAGATAAAATGCAGTTGTGAGTGCAGAACCTCCTTGGTGGCGCCGAGTAGGCCTCGGCTTCATCGGAGGAATTAGTGAGGGTGCTGCGGTTCCCGTGGGGCAGGTCAAGACGGTGTTATGGGGATGGAGGTGGCGCGATAGACTTGGCGAACATCGGGGAAGCTCCTTGGAGGTGGAGGACGGGGCGGCTGATCCTCCGGGACGTTGAGATCAACGACGAATCCTCATCCGATGCAGTGGATGTGGGACGTCGAGGTGTTGCTGTGGACGACATCGTCGGGGAAGAGGATCCGGCTGGGCTGCAGTCGGGAGGCCGACGGAGGAGCGTGGGGTTTCGCGGGTTTTGGCGGCCTCGGTGTATGAATGGTGGGGTACAAAGGGGAAGGTAGGGGGAGCCATGGCTTAGGGACGTGCTTGTCCGAAATGTGGGGTAAGTTACGAACGTAACCCCACCGGTTTTGACCACGCGACATAGAGGCGGCACTTCCGGCTGATGGGTCGAAGTGGGATTTCGCGTGTCTCGGCTGCTGGACCGATTTCGGATGAGGAGGGAGTTTCTAGTCATTTAATGTGCATAATTCAAATTTGAACTGCAAGCACATGCTCCAGTGCACCAAAGTTGGTTGAAAAATCACATGTGTGTCCTTGGGTGGATTTCTAGGTCCGTTGCAAGAAATGGGAATGTAATTCAAACATCTGGGCGTCATGGCTCGGCCGAGAACATTGAGAAACTTGGTTTTTAAATTCCTGTAGATCCAAAACTCACCTAAAAATCATGAAACTTGGCATGGTGTCATGTCATGGCACTAACTTGCTGTGGTAAAAAATTTGGCCAAATTGGAACAAGTTTTGGTATAAGCTTCTTGCAAACTGGAGCTTCTCTCAAGACGGCTCGTGGTTCTGAGAGGGAACGTGTCACCTTTGTGTGCGAAATGATATACGCTGCCCCCCTGATTTTCTTTACAGAGGCAACATAGAACTATATGAGTGCCGTGTTAAATTTGGGAATTATTCCAGCTTTGTTTGGCCTTTTTTATACATTAATTGAGTTTTTGGTCATTTAAGGTGCATAATTCAAAATTGAACTACAAGCACATGCTCCAGTGCATCAAAGTTGGTTGAAAAATCACATGTGTGTGCTCGGGTGAATTTGTAGGTCCCATGCAAGAAATGGGACTGAAATTAAAACATCTAGGCATCGTGGCTCGACCGGAAACATTGAGAAACTTGGTTTTCTAATTCCTGTAAATCCAAAACACGCATGAAAATCATGAAACTTGGCTTGGTGTCATGACATGGCACCAACATGATGTGGTTATTTTATCCGATTTGGGAAAGCGCACACATTAACAATCAACAAAGTTATTTTGGAACAAGTGCTGTCACGTTACAATCGGAAACACAAGTATTATTGAAACCGTGGGCGTTCTACTTACCATTTACGTGCCACCACGCGTCCCCTTTTTTATTGGCTAGGAGGCGTCGTGCGGGGTAGCTATTCGAGTACGGGAGGCATGCAATCAGACCCCTGCGCATGCTTATCGGGAGGAGAGCCCTTTGACCTCCATCTAACGCCCACCTCTCTCCCAACGTCTCCATTAATGGCACCCGAGACCCTGTTTAATGGGCGTGGCTATGTCTCACTCGACTAAGATTTAAGAGAGAGAAAAGAAAATCTGAAAAGAAAATTTTGCATGGATCTTGCTGTAAGATCCGACGGACCTATATAGCATCTACTATGACTTATAGCAAGACTGATGAATATATAAGGACGATGATAGTGGATGAGTATTTAGGAAGATAATTAAAAAAGCCACATGCGGCTACGCCCGAAATACACAAGGGCAAAAGAAGAAGGAAGACGCATACAACGATCTAGCTCGCTGATCTCTACTTTCTTGATGCGCTCCAGGTCACGGAGACTAGTTCTCGCGGTGAGCGGCGATGATATCTTTCATTAGTTTCATGTCCTCAATACGCCGCTTCGCAGCATCCACGGATTCCTCCACCAGCCTTTCATGCTTGATGCAGAGCATGGCATTCTCGTCCATAAGTTTCCTGACGATGACACGCGTCCTCTTCAACAAGGCAACGGTCTCCTCCGCCTGCTTCGCCCTTCCGGTGATCTTCGTCCTCAGCAGGTCGCGCTCGGTGCGGAGCTTCGCCTTGTCCTCCCCTAGTCACCGCATGACGCCGGTAGCATTTTCAAACGAGCCATTCATCTCGTCCTCCAGCTTCATCCAGCCGGAGATCCGACCCATCAGGCCATCGAGCATAGCACGCATACACTTGTGAGAGTCCTCGCCTGCTCGCGGGACATTTTCCCAGGCCACTATGGCACGGGAGGACCTCCCTGCTGCATTCGCAGCACAGCGGCATATCTCTGCTGCTTCCGTGGCGCGGCCGGACCAGTCTATTGCATCAACGCCGGAGCGGGACGTCTGTGCTGCTTCAGCGGCATGGCGGGACCTTTGTGCTGCTACCGCGGCGTGGTGGAACATGTCGGCTGCTTTTGCAGCGAGGAGGGACATCTCTCGTGCTTCTGCTTCGATGCTCGCCTCTCCCTGGTAGTAATCTCTCGACCCAGAACTCATCCGGGCCATGGCGGACGCAAGGGAAAGATGATGAAACAATTGTTTGTTTTTGTGGATGAGGAGTTGAGGAGGAATGTGTAGTCATCTTGGAGTAGAGTATTTATAACCGAGTACTAATACGCTCCTAAGTGGGAAACCATTTAGCTTTTGATCGGTGCGAACATGTTTGCAATTAAATATAGTGTGGTAGTAATTTGGAATGTGACGACACGCAAGCTCAAAATTTATTGACGGTTCTAGTTTCGAAGTGCGGCACTATTCCCGGATGGCGTAACGTGGGCACGCGTTCTCGGTCGTGGTGTAGCAGTTTTGTAATATGCCACGGTACTTCTTTTTCTACTACTGTGTATGTGCAATAGCTGGCACCGTCAGATACATATCTTATGGTTATTGGGGCGTTCGCCAGGAATAGCCTCGTGGCGAGCTATAGACTAGTCATTTTTTCACACGCATTACATCGACACATATAATCTCTCTCCCTCTTTCCCACACACACCTAGTCTCTCGAGACTTCTCACACGCACCATCTCTAGCTCCCTAGGTCCATGACACCCACATACACTTGTACTATGAGTTTAGTACGTTACTAGTAATGTGCCCGTGCGTTGCAATGGATCCAAAGTAGAAAAGTACTTGTTCACAAACTTGAAAGAAAACACTCTTGTTTTGATATACATATAGCACTAAAAATATATTATGTTTCACTTAAAATACATTTCTCAGGCTGTTTTGATGAGGTGAAGGAGGGATGTGGTTGCTTTCAACATAATAAGGGGCTTTCTGCAAATAGGAGCAGTGATGTGGGCTATTGTTGCAAAAATGCCACAACTTACCTCATAGCCGTTAGATGCAGATCTGATGGTCAGAAATGAAGGATGGCAGACACACCATTATCACCAACTGAGTCTTTTATAGGAGTAAAGATACACGAAGAGAAGAGGTGCACGCACGCACTCGTCCTCTCTCACACACGCATCTGTAGCTACAAATTGTAGTGTTCTCAACCATCCAATTGGCTCTATCATAGGTTCTCGTTGCTCCTTGGCCTTGAGATTGAGAAGTTTAAAACACGGACGCTAAGCTGGAGGCGCGAGGCTTTGGTTAATGTGCGGGCTGCACTCGGCACCAACACGACACGAGCTTCGTCTACCTATTGCACAGTCGGGTGAGTACTACTAGTAGTAGTATTACTTTGATGTGTCGCATGAACTCGCAGAAGTATGCAACACTTCCTCAACAAACAAGCATATAAGCAGCTTATACTCCTTACCCAAAGGATCTTTATATCCAACAGACACAAAATATCCGTTCGACAGTTGGAAATTACTTTAACTGCTGATCTGATGTCGAAGTAATTGTTGCATCGCCACCAAAATCCACCATCTCTTAAGCTAAAGTAGACCGAGCTAACCCCTACATTTGAATATTACTAAGATAAACATAAGGCACTGTAGAATCATTTAGGAGGTGAGCTTGTCAATCTGAATGTGGACAGACACTGTCCTCGAAAACCCAGCATCGGCCAGCAGCTTGGGCAGAACTGTGAAGAAGGCCAGCTCCTACACGGTGACAGCGCCAGAATCCTTGCTGCTTGTCACCTCGATTTCCACCTTGCGGTGTCGATCCTGCCTTTGGGCTCCCCCGGCGGGCCGTTCACCCACAGCTTGGCCGCGTAGTGCGGCGGTGGGGACGCCCCCGCTCGGATGCAAACGACCGACATGACGATAGGCGCACTGATGTCAAGCACGCCGCCGAGCACAAAAAATGTGTGGCCGTCCTCCTCCGCGAATAGCAAGAGTCGCGGCTCCGACACTAGCACTTGCAGCTGGGACACCTTGCCGTACTGGATCATGTGCACGGGCATGGGATGCACGGTGCTGATGTGGTGGGGGAGCGCCGGTGGTGGGCCTTCGTAGCCGCAGATGGGCACGGGGAATTTGTAGGGCGCGAGCGGACACACGCTCTGGTGATCGACGAGCTCGTGGTAAGTGACGTAGAGCCCACAGCCTTCGTGTGGGCACTCCACCCTCACCGAGGAGAGGACGGCGTCCATCACCGTGTTCTGCACGTCGAAGCCGCCACCGCGCTCGCACTTCTGGCACTGCCGCTGGTTCCCAGGGCGCTCGCGGCAGCAGTCCCCGCAGGCCAGGTCCCCTCCCTTGCACTGCACAAATCAATCGAACAACACATCAATCAAGAAACCTGCACCTTGCTTGATCTGCCGAACGGATGAGGTGTATTTGAACCTCGTACATTGGAGGCTTCAAGGGGCGGAGGCACAAGGGGCAACGGAGCAAGGTGAGGTCCATAGAGACCATAGAGAGCTCCATCGTCGGGTCCTGTTCCGTCGGCATGATCTCGCCCTCCTCGTGCACCACCATCTATTGCTTTAGGGTCGGGGCGTTAGAAATTTTTTCCATCACATATTCATACTACTTCAAGGTGCATTAAATCAACACATGCAAGTATCAAAAGGAAAGTCACGGCATGCATGCATGTGTTGTAATTAATGCATCGGTAAACGCAAATTATTGAAATACATCGAGTGCACTGCTTCGATGTGTCGCGTCAACTCGTACAACAAGGAGAAGTTTGATTACAACGCCCTCTCCCTCGCCCATGAGCGTGGTGGCTCGGAGAACTAGGTGAAGCTTTCACTACAGCTCTCCCTCCTGCACGCGGTGGACATGCAGCAGTTCATTCGGTGGTAGATGGCCAGAAGCATGCTAGTAGTACTCCACTGTAGAAGTACCATCATTGTTCGACTTCCCGAAGAGGCGAAGAGCCAAGCACATCCTGAACGCTCGGGTGGCAGTTTCGACCTTCTTTGGTTCATAGGATAGGAATTTTAGATGAATAGGAAAATCATAGGAAGTGAGATGACATGCATGTCAATTCCTATAGAGAAAGAGATGTCATTTGGTGCATAGGATAGGATTTTTTTCATTGAGTCTAATGTTTCTTTCGTCCAAAATATGAAGGATTGATTCTTATCCTACATAGGAATAGGAATCCATCCCTACAAGCCAAAGGGCTTCAAAGGAATTTTCCTTTGCAAATCCTACCCTATGGAATTCCTACAAAAATCCTACAAACCAAACGAGGCCTTCATGTGTAGGGGAGGTAGTATAGTAACATAGTCTAGGATAGCGTGTACCGTGCCTCTAAGCTTAAAATCATTGGAGTCGGCTCCATGTTATGAGGCAGTCTCGAAGCATTTTTTGATTAAAATAATCTTCTGGCCCTATCTGTCATCCTGGCTATTATAGTTTGCACGCTGATCTGGTCAGGAGAGGAATATATATTTTAATTTGTGGTGGGTAAATGTTAGAGGTTGCAGCAAATATTGTACAATGTGTGTCTTTTAGCCAAGTTTAGAGGCAAGCATGTGCGGCCCATGCTATGATGTGTTGCGTCAAGTCGTACAACAAGGAGAAGCATCATTACTAGTAGTACGCCCTCTCGCTCGCCCATGCGCGCGGTGGCTTGCAGACGAGGAGAGCCTTTTGCTTTACTACTCCTGCAACAAGCTCTCCCTCGCCCACGCGGTGGACGGGACATGCAGCAGTTGATTCGATACTGTAGAAGTAGTAACATCATTGTTCGACTTCTCACAGAGGCGAAGAACCAAGCGCAACCCGAACATGGCAGTTGCGAACGCTTGCATGGCAGTCTTATGTGTAGGGGTGGGGCTTGGTGTGGCCTTTTTGTGGCAATTATTTTCTATTGCTGTTTGCGTCCAATAGGTGCCACCGTCGGATGCAGATCTTACAATTATTGTGGCAATTGCTAGTTATAGTCATCTTACGAATACCAAATAATCCCAAAAACAAACCTGATCACATTTCTTGTTTCTAGACATGAATGGGAATCAACCAATAAGAGACGTGGGCCGTGTATGTTTTTAATGCCCTGAGACGTACCTAGCACGACATGCATTGGTATTAGTTAGCAAATACTCCCTCCGTTCCTAAATACTTGTCTTTCTAGAGATTTCAACTTGTGACTACACCGCAATGAGTACATACGGAGCAAAATGAGTGAATCTATACCTTAAATATTTAGGAACGACGGGAGTAAATATTAAGGCTACTCATAGTGGGGAGTATCATATACTAGTATCATGCATATGATACTAGTGTATGATACTATCTCCATAGTGCATAGTACTATCATAGAGTAGTGTCATAGATGGTCATATTTATTGCCATGCATGACACAAAGTAGCATAGCATTTAACATGATATGTTATCTACCAACTCTGTTACTCTAACCCTCTCTCTCTTCTTTGGCCCTGTTTGGATCGAGGGGTTAGAGTTAGTTTGAGCTAGTTTGGGCTCAAATAGCCCTAAAGTATCCACACATGAGGGCTAGTTTGACCGTTCAACTTCTCTTTTTGACACGCATTTACGTTGATACGGCTTGAATGCCAACGAGGGAGAGGGTAGCGGTTCCCGAAACATTGAACGGTCAATGATGCCTCCTCATTCAATTAGCATGCAGAGGGAAGTAATTGGAGAAGCAGAATGAAGCCATCATGATGTGAATGCAACGCAGTTTGGACTCTCATATAAACGCGCCCTACCACTCCAATCCATCTACTCCTAGTCTCTGCGCAACACTGCCCACTCCAATCCAAGACCAAGACCAAGTGACCAGAAGCCACAAGCACCCATGGCGTCGATGGACGTGAGTAGCAGTTGGTTGTGCCAGATCATCCAAGACGTCGGCCCGCGGCCCCGCACCGCGCAGCATTTCCAGACGGTGCTGGCGACCACCGGCGTCATAGCCCTCGTCGACCAAGGCTTCGCCTCTCGCATGTGCGAGATGATGGTCGGCTCCATCCGCAAGTTCACCACCATCAAGAAGCGTGCAGATGACCTTGCCGTACTCCTCCATCCCGCGCGCCTAGGCTCCTCGTTGCCTTCCACCCTCATCGGCCTCCGAGGTGACGAACTCTTTGAAGCACTGGTGGCCCTGCAGCTGCCGGAGGTCGCGACGAAGAATGTGCACCTCGAGGCCACGCACGCCGCGCAGTGCCTCGCCATGCAAGAAATCGTCGACCTGCACATCCACGTCTACAAGGAAATCTTCTACATAGGCCACTACAGGCTAGCGAGGGCATAAAGACGTTGGCCTTCTTCCACCGACTGGAATCTTTGGACGCCATTGTTCGGAAGCACGTTGACCTGGCCACGAAAGCCGCTGCTACTTAGCCATTGTTCGGTGGGCCGGCGCCTTGAGTCGAGGAGGAGGAGGAGGAGGTCGTCGATGGATGCATCCTTCTTCTTGCCTTCTGTAACCAGCACTGCATCGCCTCGTGGCCTTAATGTATTATTAGTGTATCGCATTTTTATTCCAGTCGTAAATGACATCATTGTTCGACTTCTCAAAGAGGTGAAGAGCCAAGCGCAACCCGAACGTGGGAGTTGCATACACTCGCGTGCCCGTCTTATGTGTAGGGGAGGGGGGCGCGTTGTCGCAGTTTGTGGCATTTCTTTTCTATTATTGTTTGCGTCAAATAGGCGCCACCATCGAATGCAGATCTTATGATTATTGTGTTGATCGCTTACAAAATCCTTTATAAGCCCAAAACACTTAGGTGCAATGGATTAACTTGACCTCGTTTCTTGTTTCTTGACATGAATAAAGGAACCAACCAATAAGAGATGTGGGTCGTGTATGTTTTCAATGCCTTGAGACTACCTAGCACGGCATGCTGCAGTCAGTTCATTGCATGCAATGGTAGTACTACAGTAAAAATATTAAGTTCTCTCATTTTCCCCTCTGCCTTGGTCATGGTGCACAATGTAGTAATGACTAGTCTCTTCTTGACCCGCATTTATGTTGATACAACTTGAATGCCAAGGAGGGAGACGGTAATGGTTCCCGAGACATTGAACGGTCAATGATACATCCTCAATTAGCATGCAAAGGGAATTAATTGGAGAAGCAGAATGGAGCCAGCACGATGTAATGCAACGCAGTTTGGACTCTCATATAAAGGCGCCCCACCACTCCAATCCATCTACTCCTAGTCTCTGCGCAACACTGCTCACTCGAATCCAAGACTAAGTGACCAGAAGACACAAGCATGTATGGAGGCAATGCACGCGAGCGGCAGTCGGCTTTGCCAGATCATCCAAGACGCCGGCCTGCGGCCCCGCACCATGCAGCGTTTCCAGACGATGCTGGCGACTGCCGGCGTCGTAGCCCTCACCGACGCCGGCTTCGCCTCTCGCATGGACGACATCATGGTCCGCTCCATTCGCAAGTTCACCGCCCTCAAGAAGCGCACGGACGACCTTGCCGTACTGCTCCAGCCCGTGCGCCCAGGCTCCTTATTGCCTGCCACCCTCATCGGCCTCCATGGTGATGAACTCTTTCAAGCCCTGGTGGCCCTGCAGCTGCCGGAGGTCGTGACGAAGAATGTGCACCTCGAGGCCGCACTTGTCACATAGCGCCTCACAATGCAAGAAACCGCCGACCTACACATCCACGTCTACGAGGAAATCATCTACATAGGCCACTACAAGGCCAGGGAGGACAGAAAGACGTTGGCCTTCTTCCACCGGCCTGAATCTTTGGACGCCATTGTTGAGAAGCACGTTGACCTGGCCGCGAATACCACTGCTACTTAGCCGCCGTTCGATGGGCCGACGCCCTGAGTTGGGGAGGAGGAGGTCGTCAATGGATGCATCTTTCTTCTCGCCTCCTGTAACCATGTAACGCCCACGATGCGGCTATATCTCCCACGTGTCGGGGCACGACTTAGAGGCATAACCGCATAGTGGTTTTGTCGCAAGAAGGGTCATCTTCACACAATCCCATGTAATGAACAAGAATGGGATAAAGAGTTGGCTTACAATCGCCACTTCACACAATACATAAATATCATTCATACATCATCCAAAATACAATCATATAGACCGAGTACGGTCAAAATCCAGATGAAAATAAGACAACCCCAAATGCTAGATCCCCGATCGTCCCAACTGGGCTCCACTACTGATCATCAGGAAAAGACACATAATAACGACCACGTTCCTCGTCGAACTCCCACTTGAGATCGACGCCATCGTCTGCACTGGCATCGTCGGCACCTGCAACTGTTGTAGGAAGTATCTGTGAGTCACGGGGACTCAGCAATCTCACACCCGCGAGATCAAGACTATTTAAGCTTATAGGACAAGAGGTGCAAAGAGGTGGAGCTGCAGCGGCAAAACATATATGGTGGCTAACTTGCGCAAATGAGAGCGAGAAGAGAAGCAAAGGAACGGCCGTCATCTAACAATGACCAAGAAGAGGTCCTGAACACCTACTTACGTCAAACATAACACAGACCGTGTTCACTTCCCGGATTCCGCCGAGAAGAGACCATCACGGCTACACACGCACTTGGTGTATTTTAATTGGGTCAAGTGACAAGTTATCTAAAACCGGACATTAACAAATTCCCATCTGCCTCATAACCGCGGGCACGGCTTTCGAAACATATTACCCTGCAGGGGTGTCCCAACTTAGCCCATCATAAGCTCTCACGGTCAACGAAGGATAAACCTTCTCCCGGAAAGTTCCGATCAGTCTCGGAATCCCGGTTTACAAGACATCTCGACAATGGTAAAACAAGACCAGCAAAGCCGCCCGAATGTGCCGACAAATCCCGATAGGAGCTGCACATATCTCGTTCTCAGGGCACACCGGATGAGACATCCTACGAGTAAAACCAGACCTCGAGTTTCCAGGAGGGGGCCCCGCAGTCTGCTCAGTTCGGACCAACACTCGAAGGAGCACTGGCCCGGGGGGGTTAAAATAAGATGACCCTCGGGCTCGCGAAAACCCGGGGAAAAAGGCTTTAGGCAGCAAATAGTAAAACCAAAGTTGGGCCATGCTGGAGGAGTTTTATTCAAGGCGAACTGTCAAGGGGGTCCCATAAATCACCCGACCGTGTAAGGAACGCAAACTCAAGGAACATATTCCCGGTATAACAGTACTAGGGCGGCAAGAGTGGAACAAATCACCAGGCATAAGGCCGAGCCTTCCACCCTTTACCAAAATATATAGATGCATTAATTAAAATAAGAGATATTGTGATATCCCATCATATCCATGTTCCGACATGGAACAAACTTCAACTTCACCTGCAACTAGCAACGCTATAAGAGGGGCTGAGCAAAAGCGGTAACATAGCCAAACAACGGTTTGCTAGGAAAGGATGGTTAGGGCTGACATGGCTGAAATAGGAGACATGATATAGCAAGTGATAGGTAGCGGAGCATGGCAATAGAGCGAAACAACTAGCATAGCAAAGATAGAAGTGATTTCGAGGGTTGGTCATCTTGCCTGCAAGGTTCTCAGAGTTGTCGAAAGCTTGATCCTCGTAAGCGTACTCGACAGGTTCCTCGTTCACGAACTCGTCTCCCGGCTCTACCCAAGACAAGAACACAAACAAACGGAACCACAATCAACAACGAGGAATGCGCAAGCAACATGATGCAAGACATGTATGATATGCAGGATATGATATGCGATGCCTATGCGTGCTCCGGAAGGAAAATGATGAACATGGCAGTAACTTGGCAAACCAAGCATGCCACTGGAAAGATGAGATGATTTCGGTCGAAATCGATATAAAGATCACCGGAATCGGATGCACGGTTTGCAAATGGCAAGCAAAACAAGAATGACACTAATCTGCGATAAACAGCAAGATAGCACTTAAAATACAACAAGTAACAATACTACAGCATCCCAACATAGCAACAAAGCACATGGCAGTAATCTACAGGAGATGCTTGACAAAAGATGAACAATGAGCTACTGCTAGTTCACAACATATCAAGCTCAAACAAGCATGGCAAAAGTGCAAAAGATTACAGGTTCACAGACTTAGTGAAAAACTGGGCATGGCAGAAATCATCATCAGGTAGCAATGTTTAGAGCACGAAATCAACATGCTACAGGAACTGAACATAGCAAGACAAGGCATGGTAGTGTTCTACTAAGTGCACATGACAAAAGTCCCTTACTGACCATAGGCCAAAAAGGACAAGAAGAAATGATGGCAAGCATGTAAACATAGCAAGTTTCGTTATCAGGTTTCAGAGCAATGCATGAAAAACCAAGTATACCTACAGCAAGATGGCATGTTTATGAAGCTATCCATGGCAAGAACAAATGCATAGCATGTGTGGAGCAACTACAATAAGCTTGGCAAAAATGCATATCATGTTAAGAATATGCCAGAAATATTTTATAGCAAAAGTAGAGTAAGATTGAGTCATGCTATGATGCTCTAAAATTGCAAACAATTGCAGGAATGGATCAATTACAACTATAGCTACAAAACATCCTTACTGAACATCTCCAAAATATGCATGGATCTCTCTCTAGCATCAAGTTTTCATGGCAACAAAATTACAGCAGACAAGGACTTGGAGAAATCACGAAGTCCCTGAAATCAGAAATATTACGGGGCCTACTTTGCATGCTTGTGCTAGTCACCCAAAAGACCACAAAAATACATGGACTATATCACTGGAAAGATGGCATGGCATACTTCAAAACATTTGTAGAGCTCATGCTCAAACGATGCACAGATTAAATGATACAAAAATGACAAATCTCCAAGTTCTGATAAGAACCAGAGATTAACAGCAACTAGCCCTCTTCCAACGAAGATTTGGGCATCAAGATGACCTCTAATGAAAATGGTGCAATTGAACAAAATGAAGAGCATCACGAGACAAACAATTTGACATATTATACGCGTGAATCGGAGCTACACGCACAAAGTTATCGCGATACGAACATAGTAAGATACTGAGAATATTCTCAGACTTCGAAGAAAAGAGGGGGGCTCGGGTCAACCTTCTCCGTTGACCCAGATCGGATCGGGGCCGGCTCGGGCGCGGGCTCGCGGAGGTCGGGCGCTGCTCGCCGGCGGAGGAGGGAGCGGCGCCGGCGCGGGCTGCCGGAGGCGAGGCCGGAGGGAGGAGGCGGCGGGGCCGGCGGCGCCGGTCGCCGGAGGAGGAGAGGACGGCGGGGCCGGCGGCGTCGGCGGCGGGGACCGCGGCGCGGCGGCGGCCGGCCGGCGGCGGGGCGAGCGGGGCCGAGCCGGCGGCGGCGGGCGGGACAGGCGCGCGGCGGCGGCGGGCCAGGCGCGCGGCGGGGCGGGCCGGGAGGGCCTCCCGTGGGCCGAGCGGGCCGCGGCGGAGGGAGGAGGCGGTGGGACACGTGGCGCTACGCCACTGGCTACGGGCGGCGGCGCGGGTTGTCCGGCGGGCGCTGGACGCGTCCGCCCGCGGAGAGGGGATTTAGGGTTACGGGAGACTGCGATTTCGTTTTCGGGATGCCCACATATAAATAGGTAGAGGGAGCTAGGAGACTCCAAATGAGGTGCGGTTTTCGCCCACACGATCGTGATCGAACGACCTTGAGCATGGAAGAGAATTTGGTGGGCTTTGGGCTGGTTTTGGAGGGGGTTTTTGCTGGACACTCAAATGGACTTTGCGGATGCTCGGTTAACCGTTGGAGTACCAAACGACCTCCGAATGGAACGAAACTTGACCGGTAGACTCCGGGTGGTATAATAAGACCACTTGACAAGCCTCGGTCCATTCCGAGAAAGTTTGACACACGCACACGAAAGAAAACTAGAGGGGTGCACCGGGGAAGATAGGAGCGCCGGATTGGAAAACGGACAACGGGGAAAATGCTCGGATGCATGAGACGAACACGTATGCGAATGCAATGCACATGATGACATGATATAAAAAATGCAAGACATGACCAAAATACAAAACAAAAACCAAAACCCGACAACGGAGGGAAAAACATATCACATAGCCGGAAATGGCAAGAGTCGGAGTTACAAATATGGCAAGTTACATGCGGGGTGTTACAAACCAGCACTGCATCGCCGCATGGCCTTGATGTTTTATTAGTGTATGGCATTTTTATTCCATTCGTAAATGACATGTGTGATCCCTTGCTCTTATTTGGCGTTAATTATATGTAGTACCACTGTCTTCGTCCTAGTGTACTACCTAGGTCCTAGTTTATTAGTCCCTTCTGTAATAAATTTTGACCAAAGATTTAACTGGCAAAATGTTAGTGCATGTCAAAAAAAATTATATCGTTTTATTTGTATTTGGACATAGTTTTCAATGATATAATTTTGGTGACATGCATGAAACTTTTGTCAGTCAAATTTATTGTCAAATTTTGGCACAGATTATGATGGGTAGCAATAAACGAGGACGGAGGTAGACTGGTCACCATCGTGTTTTGTGTCAAATTTTGACTTCAGCGACCCAACCTACATGGAGGGAGTATACATATTTGCGCGACAACCAAACATATATATATTCAAAACCGAGTGTTACCACATGTCACGAGTTCAAAACAAGAAAGTGGAACAAGTACTACAACACGCCTCTGCCGTTCGCGTCGCACCCCACAATGTCATTCCGGCCCGCCGCTCATCGTGCATTGGCTTGGCATTTTCTATGTATAAGTTATAAAGGTAAAGACTGCCGCATTCGCGTCGCACCCCCACACGGTCTGTCCGGCACGCCGCTCAAGCAAGGGAACGCTTGTTGTCATAGCATTTTCACTGTCAGGTGGGGCCGCAGTTGAGCAAACCGACTATCCGCAAATCCCCACCCCGCCCACCGCGCGTCGGCTGATTTAGAATTAGAAAAGAGAAACGAGGGAGAAGAGCTAGCTGTAGCACGAACGCTGTTGTCAGATGGGACTCGTGTTGATAGAATAGAAGTACTGAGTACTCGAACGTCTGGTACTGAGTACCACTAGGTGGGTGCGTGCGACCTATACCTGTCATCACTTTAGCTCTCCTTTTTGAATCACAGCTATGCTTCATAGTACATATTTTTTCACGCATTTTTCCTCCTATATGTACTCCTAGGCTATTTCCACGTGCTTCCTTTCGCCGACACGTGGGACATAGAGCAACAGGGACGTAGTGCATGCACGACTCGGAGCATATGCAAGCATGCCGGCGTACTTTACATTTCAGACCTGACGAATTACATGCAAACCACCTGCAGAAGAATAAATAAATAAATGAATTACTATCATGCAAACCGGATTTTTTCCATGGAAACCGAAGCACGTTCATTAAATTTTGGACATAACACATTTATAAAAAATGACCTGACCTAAAACAGTCTAAGCGCCTATTTGATTCGCATGATATTGAAAACACAGGAATGGGGAAAGTATGATGGTGATGAACCGAGAGGAGGAGGAAGAGGTGGAGTACTGTATGTGCTAGAGACTAGACTGTTGTACATTGTTTTTTATGGCCATATCACCACATTGTTTTCTATAGCCTATCACCTGCTGGTTCACTAGGCTGTCGTGTTTCGCACTCCTCTGATGTGAGTAGTAGTATATACTATGTAGTACTATAATACCGCATGATTCTTTGCTCCTTCTTACTTCGTCGACATGTGGGAGAGCCAGCATCTGGGTCGACGTGTCATGCACCAGATTTAGAGTGGGAACGGAAGGGGGGCATCACCTCGGTCGTAGCGCCGGAGTAATAATGACTATAGTGAGTAGTCATATCACAAGACCCCATCTTTCTAGCAGTAACAAGCCGTCAAATCGCACAGCCCTACCTTTCCAGCAGTAAGTTGAATCCTCTACTCCCTCACCCTCCTTGCCTCTCTGTCAAACCGGCTACGTGAAAACTTCCGCGCGTACTGCCCGGGAAAAGCCCTACCCTCAACTTTTAAATACTCATAGCATAATTTGGTATCAATGAATTGCGCCATGGAGCAGAAAACCAAAAGAAAAAGTTGGGACATGTAAACAAATACAGTTCAAGCTCTAGCTAGCGATTTGGAATGTAAACCATGCATGTGTTTATACGTATAGGTTTCTTCAAAGTACTGAGTCCATTGATGCAATGTGGTCAAACTGTACCATCGGTATCTCAAAGCTAAAATTGTTCGAGCCTCTTCGTTCTATATAGATAGTACTATACTATGTTTATTCACCCATGGGGTTGTTCAATGAATGGAGGGCCGGGGAGAACAAGTGAACAAAGTGCAAATTGTAGTCAGTCATGTTAAATAGAGAGTTTCTTTTCTTTAATGCCACATACACAAATTGAAACGCTTGTTGTAGAGAGAAAAAGACAATCACTCCACTATATATATAGGCAGGGGCCTGAGTGCTTGCTTTACTAGGGTTGCTCTCTTCATGCTCTCATCCTCTCCAGATCTAAACAAGACAGCGGTAGCGACATGTTCTCTCTGCTCACCGCTGGTCACAGATCCAGCCGGATCCCTTCGGCCGGTGTGTGTAGGGGACTAGGTGCATTGTTCACGCGATCATCGGTGGCGAGGGAGGAACCCACAGCTACCGGCAGGTCCCAATCCTCTGACCGTGTCGTTCTCTCTGACACAGCGCCGGCTAAGGAGGTCCTCCGACCCCTTCTTCCTCCTTGCCGTATTGTGGGCAGATCCGACCTGCTGCCGGCCTCCTAGCCACATACCGACGACCCTCTGGTATAAGTTCCTTCGAACGCGGCCCTGCTCTACTACCCCAGCTCCCCACATGGCTGCATGTGAAACTTTTTCTACTTCCATCAGCTCTTCCAAAGCCACCTAAATTTTTAGTATTATTAGAGGTACAATTACTTCATGCAGTCGAATCTAGGACTTGGTTCAAACAACGTAGGGGGGAAGTTGTAGGATGAATCTAGGACTTGATTCAAAGAGGAAATAATAGGGGGAAAGTAGTAGAGACTGGATGCCCAATCGGTCTCTTGGTTGAAAAGGGAAATAAAGGGAAAAGGCGGTACAAACTGGATAAGGAACAGATCTATTATTGGTCGACAAAAGGATAGAAAGTGGCGGCTGGTGGACAAGTCAACAGAGTATGTCCAGGATTAGATTTGCTGCCCTCATATAGTAAAAGGTATCTAGGATTAGATTTGCTGCCCTCACATAGTATGAACAAACTCGGCATCACCACTTTATGCCTCCTTGTAGGTACATTGTGCTGACGCGTTCATTGTCGCATGTCCTTATACCAACTTTTTGCAGTTGTTAATATAAGGGCGCATGTAAAATGCAGCAATCATACTATCACCGTAAGAACATGTCTAACCAATGTTATTGTTAATCTAATGCCTCCAGTAATATGGTGCAATTAAACTGTGTGACAAATGGTACTCCTGTTATTTTTCCCAGTATGATAAGTAAGTTGCTTCTTTACGCTGCTGAGTGTCCTGGTGTCCCCATTGTCCCATGCCCTTAAACCAACTCTTTAGCTGCTGTTGATCTACTATATCTGGTAAACAAGCAATGCCACCATTAAAGTAATCCCATATTTGATGAATGTCATTGTTGATTGTAATGCTTCCGTAACATGAACTAATGATGATGTTTTACAATTTCTACTGTTCTTGCGTGATTGCCATGAACATAATCAAGATGCTTCTTTTCATTTCGTGTATGTTTCGTATCTTGTTATTGACCAGTAACTATTTTCTTTCTATATTTTTGTGCGAATAGGGATATCCATTTCACCTCGTTGCTATTGTGACCTTTTGGTGAACTACACAAAACATTTATTTTGGAATGAGTCTCTTGTGAAGTTCCACTAAAATAAAGTGCCATTTGTGGTCATAGTGATGGCTCATCTTGCAAAGGCTCGTGTCGTGGACCAACAAGGGTCTGGACTGGGGGTCGACCGTGGAAGTGATGATGCTGCAAAAGCGCATCAAAAATATTATAGGCAAGAACACCAGTCTCACTGACGTGATTCAGGTGATGCTCTTCCGCCGGATACTCCCCTACCAACTCCGGCCTCTCCACGTGTGGGAGTTCAATCCGGAAGGGCCACGGACCCTACAACGCTTCTTCGGCACAACACATGAAGAGATCTGGAAGCTGCTCTTCAAGGCCCAGAAGACGTGGCCGAAGAAGACCGACGACATCGGCCTTGACAACGCGAATCTGGCCACTCCGGTAAGTATTTTGTTTCCGAACATAATTTCGGTTATAAACCAAAGGGTATACTGAGCTTTCTATTCCTCATTCAGGGCTGGACAGCAAAGGCGGAGCGCATCAACTGTCCGGCACCGCTACCTGAACACCCAACCACTCCTGTGCTAACGAGGATACTGGTTCCGGCGCCGTATCAGGTGCCAGAGAAGAAGGCCAAGAAGAAGAGCAAGGAGGCCAAGGGAGGCCTCCACCGTAACGGTACTTCGGACGCCGTGTCCGGAGAAACCGAAGTCCCTTCCTCCCACGAGGGAGATGAAGACGAAGAGGAGGAGGAGGAGGCGGAAAGTGACTCTCCCCTCAAGGGAAGGAAAAAGAAGAGGGCAGCCTCCGCAGACCCGGAGGAGGGGGCGTGCAAGAGGGAGAAGATAACACTCTCGGACGATTCAGACACAGATGCCGAACATACCCCCAAGAGGCGCCCCAGGGAAAAGCCCCTGGCCACATCATAAGTGCCAAAGGATATTTACAGATATACGATCTTTTATGATTGTAGTATAGCATATTATGTTGTTTGTTTCTGTCCTGCCCGCGACCTCCCCCAACCATCGCTATCTGAGGGGAACTCCCTAGCACCAGAGATAGTGGAGAGCGAGATGCCTCCGCAAGCCTCTCCGCCAACCATCGCGGATGACACCGAGGTGTTGTCCCGAAGGGCCTCTCCGGGCCACGGAGAGGTGAGAGAGGCTGCCAAGACGGCGCTAGAGGTTGACACCTTGGTCGCCGAGAACATGGGGGGTGCAACCCCTATGGAGACTGACGACGGGGGCCAAGACCAGTCCGGCCCCCAGCCAAGCACTGTTCCGGAGACCCATGTGGCACCGAAATTGAGTGAGCAACCCCCTTCGAAGGAGGGGGGAGCATCGGCTCCAGCGGCGACCCCCACTAATCTGGAGGTGCCGAACAGTTTGGTGGAGGCACTATGATGTGATTCCATCGTAGAAGAGCGCCGCACCCTAATGGGTGTGATGGTTGAGAAGGTTCAGTCCGCCAAGAGCGGGCTGACGAACCCTTCACCAGCCTGCTAACAGGCTTCGAGGTACGCGGCGTAATACTCTTAGACGCTTGTCATATGAAGGAAATATGCCTGTATGTAGATAGTAGCCCCTGAGACTCTGTTCGGTTTAAAAAAAGGCCGAACAGAGGATCAAGTAATGATCGGAGGAGGTCACGTACTTGTCTATTGGATAAACAAGATTCCCTGTTGGCGGCGACCGCCCAGGCCGCTGAAGTTTCCGAACTAAATCGGAAGCTGAAGTTGGCCGATTATGAGATCGACCGCATTAACAAGCGGTTTGATGAGGTGCAAGGTATGTGTGTACTTTTAAAGATTTTTAATCATATATCTGAAGAAATATGCAAAGTCATAGTGTAACTCCCGTACTGGTGTGATTATGATTTGCAGGTAGTGCGGCTAAAGTCGAGACCCTCAAGAGCGCCCTTTCCCAGGCCGAGGAGGAGGCGAGAGCGAGCAAAGTAGATGCGGATAAAGAGGCTTTGGCATTGAAGACCGAACAGGTTGCCCGCCGCTAGCAAAGCAGCCGCGGATAAAGCGGCTATGGCATTGAAGACCAAGCAGGTTGCCCGCCGCTAGCACGAAGAGAGGGTGGCCGAAGTGGAGCAGGAGCTGAAAGACGCCATCAGGAAATGCGAGACTTTGGAGGAGAAGTCTACGGCCGAAGCGACCGAACTCACTAAAGCCCTCAATGAGGCCAAGGAGGCGCGGACTGAGTCCCGGGCGGCTCGGGAGGAGATCCGACAGGCCGAACAGGTAGCGGCTTGTAAGCCATTTATTTTGCAGAGTGTATTTGGCAATCAGAGATATGATTTGCTCACTCGACTGTGGAGTTCTCCAGACGCCTTTGCGGATCTCTAGAAGATTGCGGCCGACGCCGCGCAGTTCTTCCGGGCCCAGGAGGGAACACAACGGAAAAGCTCTTCTGGTCACAATTCCTGGCGCCCGAGCGTCCGGCACTGCTGAACAACCAGATGATGCAGCTGGCCCAGCTGCATAGGACGTCCGGCTTGGCCATGAAGGACGTCATAGTCCGTCTTTGTCAGATTTCGGGTTCCGGCAAAACCGTTGAGGTTCGAACACTGGGGTACGCACGAAGATCTCTCTTTCCCTCGATGGTTAGCTCGCTCAAGGATCTCACGGCCTAGCTCGACGAACTCAAAGAACAGAGGGACACGAGATTTATACTGGTTCGGGCCACCGTTGTGGTGTAATACCCTACTCCAATGTGGTGTGGTGGATTGCCTCTTGGGCTGAGGATGAATTGTACAAGGGGAAGAACAGCCTCCTGAGGAGAGGTGTTCTTGTGCTTTGTGAGCTGGTGGATCCTCCTCCCCTATGGAGGTGGCCAGTCCTATTTTTAGAGGCCCGGGTCCTCTTCCCAAATATTGAGCCGAAAGGGATCCCACAACGGCCAAGTTTGAAGGGGGACAGCTAGTACAACTTATCCTGACAAAAGTGGTCTTCGCCTCCCAAAGGCTCTGGTGGTGACGCCGTCTTGGGCTCCACGGTGACCTCCGTCCTGCTGGTCTTGGTCTCATTGCACCGATATGGAAACCTTTGCCTGATGCCTCGGGACTCCTCGCCTGCGCTTGCCCCTTTAGCACCAAAGAGGAAAGAAGGACACTGCGCGCGGGCACCCGCCTGGTGCCCGCCTGGTTGCGGTCATCACGGCTTGCATCACGGGAACCTCGCGAGGTTCGCCTTGCCTTGATCTCTCTGCCCCTCGCGAGCCAGCCTGGGAGGCCGCTCCCGAGGAGGTCTTGTGTCGTCCGCCTCGCGAGGCTTGGCCCCTCGCGAGGGTCTTGAGTATCTGCTGGTGAAGACGGGCCGTACCGGGCCGCGAGTGGAGCCACGCCGCGAGCCGTAGGCAGGCAAGTCTAGGGACCCCCGTTCCCAAAACGCCGAAAGTAGCCCCCGGGTCCAAGGTGCGCTCGGGCTTGGCAGGCGAAACCAAAGGGCAAGTGCGGAGCACCGCGGGCCCCAACAGCCTGCGGCCTTTGTCGACGCATGGCGATTGATTGGACGTGGGCGCCTCCACTTCCCGACGCAGCCCCGATATCCGCCTGGCTAGGCGGCCACCGCTGTCTACACGGTTTCCCTCTCATTGTTGCGGCGCACTCCCCCAATTCTTTCGCTTCCTCGAAGCTCAGCCTCTTCTCCCAATACGATCTGAGCTCAGTCCTTCCCATCGCCATCCCGCCGGATCGAACGGAGAAAGGGAAGAAGCCCCTGTCCTCCGCCGAACCACCTCCGGCCATTGAGCCTGCTGTTGGCCGGTCGGTGGTGCTCAACCGGGAAGCCATGGACAAGGTGCGCCCCGCGCTCGCCACCGGCTTCAACGAGTGGGGAGGGACGGTGGCCTGGCCGGCGTCTCGAGCTCGTGTCGACAGGACAGCCACCGAGGTCCCATTCTTCGTCGACGCCCTGTGGGCTGGCCTGGTTCCTCCCTTCTCCGCCTTCTTCAACGCCATGCTTTCCCATTGTCAGATCCATATGCTGCACCTTGATCCCCAATCCGTGTCCCTTCTCGCCATCTTCCACTACAAAAAAATACACTTCCTTGATGATACATGTTTGTCACAGTAGGTCGCCTTTTCTGTCATGCATGTACATCCATGACGATTTTATGACAGAATCAAGATAGTCATACCTATGCTGTCGTAGAAGTGTTCCATGACATTACCAAAATTATCATCACGGAAGTGTCCACTTCCATGACGATAAATCGTGCGTCACAGAAGTGCTTTCGTCAAGGGTGACCGACACGTGGCATCCACCGTAACGGAACGCCGTTAAGCTATCAGGTCCGATTTTGGAGCCGATAACCCGTTAACAACCCCAACCAATGGGGATTTTCCACGTGTAAAATCATCATTGGCTGGAGGAAACACGTGTCGGCTCACCGTTGGGACAAATGTCATCCACTCATTGGACCCAAAGCGCCTATGATACGTTGGCACGTGGCACGGCCCAATAGAGGCCCATTCCTGTGAAAAGGCCGGCCCGTTTGACTTGGTCAAAAGGTGGCGGGCCGGCCCACGGCAAGCCTGTTAACGGCATGTTCGCATATAGCCCATTTACAGCCCGCTAACCCAGGGCCCGTTTATGGCCTATCCGAATTAGGCCCAGTAGCGTCATCTAGGCCGTCCAATATAATTCCAGCCCATTTTAACTTCCGGCCCATGTATGGCCCATGACGTCTTTTGGCCCATATGAGGCCCTTATTACTCTCGGCCCATTAACGGCCCATGGTAAAACTGGCCCGTAATGAACAGCGTGTCACTTTACACCCATTAACGACACGTGGTGAAACTGGCCCGTAATGAACAGTGTATCACTTTATACCCATTAACGGCCCGTTATTTCGTTGGGCCGTTTCCAGCCCATGTTATCTTTTGGCCTTCTCGCGGCCCATTTATTCTTGGGTTCATTTCCGCATTCGTTTACTTACGGCCCGTTACTGTCATTTCTGCTTGTGGGCCAAATTTAGCCCGTGGTTACAGTCGGCCCGTTTGTGGCCCGTTAATACGTTGGGCCGTTTTCATAGCGTCATCAAAATACGGCCGACTAACGAGGGCCCGTTATGGTCGGCCCATGAACGGACGATTTCAACTCTAGCCCATTTACGGCCATAATGTGGTCTATTATTGGCCCATGTTTGGCCAACCGATCATACGGCCCGGAGAAGGCCCATTGATGATACGACCCATAGAAGGCCCATTGTGTCTATGGCCCGTATAAGGCCCATTGTTTCTACGCCACGTAGAAGGCCCATTGCTTCTACGGCCCTTAGAAGGCCCATGTAACATCCTCGGCATCAAACTACAGTAATCTCCCCCTAATAAAGGTCATGTCATCATGATCATCATGCCAAAATGCCACTTGTCCAAAATATACTTCAAATTCAAATTGCATGTCAAATATTTGCTTCTTCTTTCATGCAATCAAAATAGTTCACAATATGACAAATATTCTCTAAGTATTTTTCATGTTAAAACCAAAATCTTTGGAGTTCCCAAATTGCCCCTGGAAATTAATTAGTGTTCTACCAGCATTTAAATATGCCATTCCCAATTTCCAAAATTCCTAGTCAAATCCTCTTGCCTCCAAAGTATTTGTGGCAATACCTAAAAATGTGGAGGAATTAATGGGCCAAGTCCCATATTTTTCCTAAATCCTTTGGATGCTCAAATAAATATTTTCCTCTCTCTATTTTAATTTTTTTAAAGAAAAGAGAAAGAGCACAGGCCACTGCGCACTGGGCCGAGTGCACACTGCCTGGCCCGAGCCAACTGGCCCAGCTGGCCACCGCGCCCCCCCTTGGGCCTCAGCCCACCTGGCCGACCCAGGCCGCCCAGCTCCCCCTCCCGCGTCGTCTTCACTGTGCGGGCGACCGAGCGCCCGTGCCCGCGGCCGCCGCCCGACCGTCTCGCCGCCCCACGTCGCGGCAACGTCGGGGATAAGGACAAGCCCTCCCCCTCGACCTCAACCTCGTCAGCCCCCTCCCCGCGCAGATATTTTTCCCTCTCCCCCCAGATCTCGCCCACTCTCCACCTCGCGCGCTCCATCTCGCCTGAGCGCCGCGTCGCCACCATCTGGCACCACCGCGGCGAGCGTCGCCCCCTCTTCCCTCCGACGTGCCCTTCCGCTTCACCGGCCTCCGCTGCATCTTCTCCGACCGCACGCTCGAGCGGGACGCCCCCGCGGCGCCGTCCCCGCCACCGGCTTCTTCCTCGGCTCCGACACACTCCGTCGACGAATCCGGCCACCTCGAGCCTCCATCAAGACCGCTGCCATCCCCTACGGCCCCACGGTGAGCTCCCGCACGTAACCTCTCCCCCCCGTCCGTTTCCATGCGTGTAACCGCCATCGCCATAGCTCCCGAAGGCCACCGCCGCCCTGCTCCATCGCCGCCATGGCCACCGCTCGTTCCGAGCTAGCTGAGCACGAGCACGTGCTAAGAGCCTCCGGGTGAAGCCGCTAGTGCCCTCTGCTTGTCCTCCCATGTCCCCTTGCACCGGATCCATCTGCCCCCGACTCCGGCCAGCGCGTCGCTCATCATCGTCATCCCCACGGGCCTCCCCGCAGCCTCCCGCTACCTCCATCGGACGCGCGCGAGCGCCAGCTGCTCGTAGGCCCTCTTCGGGCGCCGACCCGTGCCCCGCATCGCCGAATCCACCATCGCCCGCCGCCGCCACCTCTGCTCAACGCCGCCGTTGTTGCAGCCCGCCTCAGCCCGAGCTAAGGCCACAGTTGGATACGCCGCTCCTCCCGCGTCCGAACGAGCCGAGTCGCGCTCGAAACAGCCCTCTGTGGCGCGTTTCTGGCGAGGTCCCGAGCGCCTCCGCCATGTTTTCGGTCGCCGGCCACTGCCAACGTGGCACACCTGGGGCCACCCCTGGGTCACTGCCAGCGGTACCCGCAGGCCCTGTTGACTGGGTTGACCCAGTCAACGTACTGACTGTGCAGCCCAGTGCCACTGACACGCGGGCCCCGTGTTATTTAAACAGGTTTAATAAATAATTAAAATGTTAATTAATCTGTTAACTAATTAGTAATTAGTTAGTCACTGACACCAGGGGCCCACCCCTCTAATTAGGCTGTTAGTTTAGTTTAAATTACTGTTAGACTAACAGAGGCTGACATGTGGGTCCAACTGGACCCACAGGCCCGGTTTGACCCTGGTCAGCGAGTCTGTTGACTGCTGACATCATCTCCACGCAATGCTGACATCATATTCCTTTTCTGTTAATATAAATAATTCCAGAATATTGTTAAAACTTTCAAAAATCATATAAAATAATCCGTAGGTCGGATGAAAATGTTTTCTATATGAAAGTTGCTCAGAGAAATCCAACGAATCCGAATACGCGGTTCGTTCATTTTTCACATGCCTCTAGCATGCTGAACATGGAACTTTCCCCCTCCGGTCATCTGTCTGGCACAGGTCCGGAATTAGGAAAATATTCCCGGTTGAATTTCCCCCTTCACCTATTCGTGTAGACATACGTTAGGTCACACCCGACACGTCGTATTACCACGTTATGCTTTGTGATGCTATGTTTGCTTTATATTTACTATTTCTTCCCCCTCTTCTCTCCGGTAGACCCTGAGACCGATGCTGCCCCTGTGATCGACTACGTCGACGACGACCCCTCCTTGCCAGAGCAACCAGGCAAGCCCCCCTTTGATCATCCCGATATCGCCCATTCCATTCTCTCATGCTTGCATTAGATTTTGCGACTATTATTGTTTGCTCCTATTCTGATGCATAGCCTGCTTTTGTAACCTGCTTATTGTTACCTACCTGCTTATCCTAAACTGCTTAGTATAGGTTGGTTAGTCATCCATCAGTGACCCCCACCTTGTCCTCGTTGCCCCTGCTTCATCATTGAAGACCAGATCAACGGGATCGAAGACCAGGCCCCGGCACCGCACATCACTTTCCCCTTAGTTGTTCGACACTACTGGGTAACTATCGAGTGCCGAGGGTGAGACCTCTACAGCACTTCTGATGTTAACCCTGTAGTGTAGCTATTCGGTCGTGGTCATCGGGGGTGATTCCGCGTTAACCACTTCCGATACGACTCTGTCGTGCAACCCCTCAAGTGTGAACCTCGGGGGTGGTTCCTCTTACGTTCACCTTGATGATTACATCGAGTGGAATTCATCGGGGGTGGTTCCTTAGGTTTTCCCCTTGATATTTGGACACACGGATACTTGGACTTTACCACTGTTACTTGGAAAGGCGGGTCGACCCTGAGGGGTACCCGCGAGTGATGTGGAGACGGGTTGACCTGGAGGGTGCCCGCGAGATAATTACGAGGCGTGGCTGGGCATTCCTAGCCCTTGCCGCAAGTCCTCGAGACGGGGCAACGGGGTCACATCTTTCGTGAGTCTCTGCTTGTTACCGCGTGCTCCTAATCCACTATGATTTGGATATTTGATCTGAGGGGCCTCTGGCCTGATAGCACTAACCACCACGTGGGCATAGTATGGGCGTTCTGTGTCGTATGCATCAGCCGAAGCTTAATAGACGTCAGCGACTGAGTGGCTCGCGCCGGGTTGGACTGGTAAGCTCCTACCTTTTTAAGGAGGTAGCTAGGTCGGCTCACCGGCCGCCCACGCAACATGCAGGAGTTCCCGGGGCGATGGCCCATGACCCCTGGGGGCATAGGTTTAGTCCGGCGTGCTAACCTCTCTATTAAGCCTAGGTCGGGTTGCGGCGTATTGTTTGGCCGAGGCCGGGCATGACCCAGGAAAGTGTGTCCGGCCGGAGTTAATCGAGCGTGGTGGGTAAGTTGGTGCACCCCTGCAAGGAAGAAAACATCTATCGATAGCCTGTCCTACGGTAACGGACACTTGGAGTTGTATCCCGATCGATACAACTAGAACTGGATACTTGTGATGAGTAATGGATTGTGATGATAACTGGATAGTATGGCTCTGGGATTGCTTTCTCGCGGGGTGTCGAGAAAGGATCTCTGGCCGAGGTTGATAACACTACTACTACTCTACTTTATGCTACTCTACTCCCTCCTGTTGCTGCAAGATGGTGGTTTCCAGAAGATGCTAGTCTTCGATAGGCTAGGCTTTCCCCTTCTCTTCTAGCATTCTGCAGTTCAGTCCACATATACTACCATTTTCATTGACACCGATGCATATGTAGTGTAGATCCTTGCTTGCGAGTACTTTGGATGAGTACTCACAGTTGCTTTGCTTCCCCCTTTCTTCTTCTTTCCGGTTGATGCAACCAGACGTCGGAGCCCAGGAGCCAGATGCCACCGCCGATGCCTACTACTACGTGGAGATCGCTTACGACTAGGAGTAGTTAGGAGGCTCCCAGGCAGGAGGCCTTGCCTTTTCGATCGTTGCTACTTTTGTGCTAGCCTTATTAAGGCAAACTTGTCTAACTCATGTATGTACTCAGATATTATTGCTTCCGCTGACTCTTGTGTATTCCAGTTTATGTATTCGAGCCCTCGAGGCCCATGGCTTGTAATATAAAGCTTGTATTATTTTATTTCTATCTAGAGTTGTGTTGTGATATCTTCCCGTGAGTCCTTGATCTTTATCGTACACATTTGCGTGTATGATTAGTGTATGATTGAATCGAAGGCTTCACAGCCCATTGTTTCTACTGCCCGTAGGAGGCCCATGTTAGCTACAGCCGGTGGGCATCAAAGTTCGCCACCAGTGCAAATATAGGGAACACCCTACACTATACAAAAATGGTTTGCTGTTTTCTTCAGCCGGTGGCTGCACGTTAAGAAAAAAAATTGTATCGCACCAAAACAAATTACAACTCTAAAACAAGAGGAATGTTGGCATAAAAGTTAATAGTCTAGCAGATAAATGCACCACCAGAAGTTCAGAAGCTCAGTTCATTTGATCTGAGTTCAGAAGCTCAGTTCATTTTACATTAGTTCAGAAGTTCAGAAGTGCAGATAAATGTAATGTTGTGTGGGCAAGTCCAGCACGGAACAAGATTACAGGTCAAGATCAAAGGAACATCACTCCTCTCTTTTAAACCTTGTAAGGTGCAATGATACGCTAAGACAATTGTGTATAAAATTGAAAAGAGTAATCGACATTGGCTGCAAACCATGCAGTTCAAGGCACAAGTCAGAGTAAGTAGTAGTTAAAAGGCATGAGGATTAAGGACTTACAACAGCTGCTTTGACTGGTGTAGTCATGCCCTTCTTTTTGCTGGTGTGACAGTCCTTGAAGATTTCCACAGGATTTGGTTCAGGTACTTTTTGGTCCTTGCGGGCTTTCCTCTGCATTTGGAACAAGTCAATATAGATATGATAATATGGTACAACGAAAAGAGTGAAATAGCAGCTAATTACAAGAGCCTCGTAGTGTGCAATATAGCTACGAGATCCCGTCGTCTGTTGGAATTTCACTTTCGTACGGTTGGCCTTGTTCTTTGAATAGTTCACCTACAAGAAGATAGATTTGGGTGGCACATGCGTAAATAGGACTTCAACATGTGATCTGATCACATATATATAATGTACCAGATACTTCGGATCAGACAAGTGTTTAACGACGCCTCTCAAGTCTTCATCAGATATATTTTCCACTGGAGATGTTTGGGCAAGTTCACTGTTAGCCTTGCCTTCAAAGTGAGTTTTCCTCAAGTTATACCGACACTATCGCAGAGCAGACTTGAAAACATGGGTGCAAGCTTGTCTGGTTGCATCATCTTGGCTATCCAACTTGAACCTCATCTGTTGATAATTATGGGAGTCTCATTATCAGCAACCTAGAAAGTATTGGACAGAGCAAGACGATATTACTAGTTTCCATACATAACCATACTTACAGATAAATGGTCAAGGAAGGTATTGAACTGGGTTTCGTCTTTGTCATTCCTGTACTGAATCCATGTTGGGAGGATACGTACATGACACCTAACAGTAACCGATGCCTCTCATACTAACTTGGCTGACTCTGTAGCATCACGTGGCCTTTTTAAACCTGCCTCAAAACGGATCTCCATTCTTCCTCCTCTAGATTTAGTTAACCTATCGAGCATTATCCCTGATGTTTGTTTCCTCTTGCGCCTAGGTGCTAGTCCAACAACAAACATAGGAAGTGTTAGTGTACATCAAACTGTGAGACTACATATAAAGAAGCATGCAACTGTAACTTGACTCTAGCAACTACCTTCTTGCTGTTGAACCTCACAAAGTTCATCTAATCTTGCCAACTCATCTTGTGTCAAGAGTGCTTCGGAAGTAGTGTCAGGTGGCAAGGGAGCTTGGGAACGTGCTGCTAGCTGAGTTGACCAACGAGTAAATCGTGCAGCTAGTGGTACTATGGAAGGTGTTGCAACAACTAGGGTTGTCTCTGCTTGTTTGGTGGCAGCTATTTGGTTCTGTTTGGCTTGTTCTACAGCTTGTTTAGCATGGGATACCCTGTCTGTACAATTTTCCGCTGGACTTTGACCTTCTATTGCACCATCAGTACCAGCAGAATCTGGAGAATTCTTCCGCTTCCCTTTCCCTGTCGTTCTGTCTTGCTTCCTCTTTCTCAGTGCCATGTTAAGTCAAGCCGACAAGAAAAACGAATAACAATTTAGTTCTTCAGAACAAATTGATGCGTGATACAGACGAACTAAACTTTGATGTTAGACAACCACATGATAGGAGGATGTAATATGTAAGAAAAATAGGACGGCATGAGATAACCAGAACTATGATGTAGTGTAAACTAAGCAAAAGACATTTCACTAAATTAGAAGTAATGCAATGGAAGGTAGACACCATATGAAAGATGCTACAAATATCGCTCTGCCAAGTTAACAGTGTCTCATCATAAATGTCGTTTAAACAAATGTGCAGCAGTACAAGAAATAAATCATATGCAAGATGCAAACAACATCACACTATCAAGTTAAAGGTCTCTCGTCATTAGTGCCATTGCATATTCACAACATTGCATATTCACAGCTTATGATGTGTAAACTAAGGAGAAGGCATTTCAACAAATTAGAAGCAATGACAGCTAGACACCATATGAAAGATGCAACGAATATCACTCTACCAAGTTAAAACTGTCTCTTCATAAGTGCCATTTCAACAAATTAGTAGTACAAGCTAGAAAAGAATGCGAGATGTAACCTATATCACCCTCCGAAGTCAAACGTGTCTTATGATAAGTGATTGTTGCAGGTTACACAACAGTAGTAATTTGATGTAAGAACATGGTGTGATAGACAGATATTGTATGTTCTAGAAACAGGAACACGTGTCCTATTCAAGTATAATGTGTAAAGTAAGCAGATGGAATTCAACAAAATTAGAAGCAATACAAGCTAGACATCACACATAACATGCAACCACATAACAGTGCCAAGTTAGAGGGATCACCGGTGATGGTGCACTAGGGGAGACGTGCTCATCATAAATAAAGCTACGTTGAGTGTCTATGCATGTGTTGTCTTGGAAATCATCTTGGGGGGATGGAGGAGTAGAAACTGTAGAGGCCCTCCGTTTGGAAGGAGCACCTTTATCCGCTGCCTTGCTAACTTCCTTCCGCTTTATTGATTTTGAGTTGTCAAGTAAAACCGACAAGAAAAAGCATTAAAATTCTCTCTTCAGAACTCATTCATGCATGATACTGACAATCACTACTTTGATGTCAGGCAAACACATGATACCAGGATGGAATATGTACGAAAAACAGGACGGCATGACATGTTCACAACTATTTGTGTAAACTAAGCAGAAACCATTCCAACAAATAAGAAGCAATGCAAGCTAGACACCACATGAAAGATGCAACCAATATGACTCTGCCAAGTTAAAAGTGTCCCATCATAAATGGCATTTCAACAAATTAGAAGAACCACATGCTATAAATCATATCAAAGATGTAACTAATATCACACTGCATATACTGAAGGTGTCTCGTCATATTGATTTATGCGGGATACAAAAAACCAATAGTTTTATGTGAGGACATGCTTAATAGACAGATGTACTATGTACCAAAAACAGGAAGGCATGTCACATTAACAGGTATAATGTATAAACTAAGCAGAATAGCACATGCAATTTAACCAGATTAGAAGAAATACAATCTAGACACCATATGCAACATGCAACCACATATCACGCTGCCAAGTTAGAGCAAGCACCCGCGATGCTGGTGTAGGGGAAATGCGGTAATCAACTATAGAGCTAAATTCACTATCTTCATCTAGCCTTGTTGTTTCTTGAGAATCATGTGGGGAGGCTGACGCTGCATTCTTTAAATGAGGATCTTTTATCACAGTAGTCCACTGGCCTGACTGCCTCATCGTAAGTGATTGATGAGGGATACACAAGAACATTAGTTTGATGTAAGAACATGGTTAATAGACAGATGTACTAGTATGTACCAAAAACAGGAAGGCGTGTCATATTCAAAGGTATAGTGTGTAAGCTAAGTAGATGCAATTTAACCAAATTGGAAGCAATACAAGCTAGACATCCGGCTGGAGTGGTGAGCATGATCATCTAGGACCTGAGAGCCTGGTGGGAGGCGGGCTACTTCGCCACCATCGTTGCTTTTTAGTTGGCTTCCAGGTGATGCATGTCTGTGCTGGGCTTGTCACTGGCTCGGCCAGTGCCCTGACTAGCTATTTGTCTTCTGGTGCTCCCGGGATGGTGGTTCATGTAAAAAATATCTTTCCTTATCTTAATAAAGTCCGACTTCAGCCTTTCGAATACAAGCTAGACCCCATATGCAACATGCAACCACATATGACATCGCGACGTTAAAGGAAGCACCTGGGAAGGTGGTTCATGGAGAGCGAGGTCATCAACTCGGGAGCTACGTTTATCGTCTCCATCTGCTGACACGACACCCTTTATAAGGCTCAAACGTGTCTGTCCTAGCTGCGTACCACGCTGGGGCGACTTCTCTCTTTTCTTTTCTGCTTCTGTCAAGGCAGCAGAGTCTGAAATACCCTTGCATAAAAACACAATAGTGAGAGTATGGGTGAAGTGTGTGCAGAACTAGTGCACTGTAAAAGTAGCAGATAGCATGTGGCTGAAAAATCAATGACAGGAGACATATGATAGCTCAACATTGCATGGCAAACAAAATTAGATTCTACTCCGTATGATTTTGTAATATATGAGCATTGGGATGGCTGGGAAATGTAGGTACTCCTCCAGCACACCACCACATGTGGTTCTATCAAGATAACAGTCGACTGAAAATAAATAGGTCGGTCGATTTTTTATGAACCGTCCGATCTATAAGGAACGGGCAGATGGCCATCGTCTACCTCCCGCCAGTCACTGTTGACGATCTTTCTCGAACCGCCAGCGACCACCGGCCTAGACCCCTGCCTCCGCCGCCTCGCCCTCCCCTCGACCACACACCACCGCCGTGCTTGGTAGCGCCCCCAGGCCATCCCTTTAATCCCGGCCGACCTCTAGATCGGGCGCCAACAGCTCTAGGCCCTACACGCCCCTAAGATAAACACCGAGGCGCTGCTTCCCCGGCGTAATAGGCGGACTAGCGCCTGTTACGCCGGGGAATGCTTCCGTTAATTGGGAATCAACTGGCCAGGAATTGAAATCTAGGGGGCGACGGACCTCTAGCTAAGGTGAAATAGTATATGAGGAGAAACCTTGTGCATCGCGAGTAACTAGGAACATCTAGTATCAAGAAGAAGCGGTCAACTAGTGTCTTCTGTGGGATGAATACCGTGCAAGCAGACACGTAAGATTTGCACGAATAAGGGAAGAGGAGTACCATTTTCGGTTGTCGGTGTGGTCACCTCCACATGTCGCGCCGATCTTCTTCTTTTTGCCAGGGAAACCGATGTTCTGGAGGAGGGTGCTGGCTTGGACGAACCCATGGCCAAATTGTTGACTGTGTTGCCGTGGCCGTATTTCGACGGAGGGGAAGCAGATCCGAGGAGGCGAAGGACGGCGTAGCAGGAACAACTCCGGTGCGGTGGAGGGTGGCGAAGTTGGAGCGGCAGCGGTGAGGCGCAGGCTGGCGTGGTGAACTTGCTCGGGTACAGATGGCTCGGCCTCGGCTTCAACTACTAGCCATGGAGGGCGTTGCGGTTGAGGTTGCGGTGGACAATGACGTCGGGGTATCGGCTCCGGCGTGATGGAGGAGGGCGGCGATTAATGGGTGGAATGGGGTGGCGGACGGCGGACGCCGGGGTTTCACGGTTGGTGGAGAGGTAGTTTTTGCACCCACGCAGTACGAATGTGGGGGGGAACCATGTTTCGGTTTGGGACGTGCTTGTTTTTGGCTTTTTTGAACAGAAGATGGGACTCGCTTGTTTGAAATTTGGGGAAATTACAAACTTTGCCCCCCTCTTAAATTTCGGACCTACAGCGGGTCGGGGGTAGGATGGTAATCCCAGGTGTCCCAAATAGTGGGCGGGAGTGATTTCGGCCGCGCGCATGTGTGCTCAGGCGGCCATTGTGTATGAATGTTTTTCGGAGGCGGTTGCGTGGCGTCTAGATGAAGCTACAAACCTACCCCGGTTTAGACCTTTGGACGTCGGGCCGGTAGGTTTCACGGGTCGGAGTTATTAGAAAAGTAATTACCTTGTACTACCAAACATTTGTCTCACGCGGTTTCGGGCAAGTAGAGGCTCTTTTGGCGCTTCGTTCGAAATTTTGAAACACAAGCATTCACGTTTAGAGTACTCTTGAACTTTGAGGATTGACCTAAATAGACATCGTTAAATTTGACCTTGTATGTTTGAAAACCACATTAAATTATCCGCTTCTTTTTGAAAATTTGACACTTGAAAATCATATAACTACAATTATTTTGGAATGGAGGAGCCAAATTTGAATCTATTTTGTACACGACTACATATGCAATTATGTACAAAATCAGAGCAAAGATTGGTGCCCCCATAATTTAGGTATGATTTACAAATGCCATGATATCAAATTCAATTAATTGAATGGACTTCATGTTGAATTCGATTTTTTAAACCACCTTAAGTTGAATTCAAATGTATGCTAGTTCATAGGTAGCTATTTATAATGTTCATTGTGTAACTTTCGTATGTATTATGTGCTTTACACACACAATGTCAGGGAAATGACACCTATGGGATCACAAGAATCCCTATTACGGTTGGCAGGTCGCGGGGTTGTGAGAAGAGCAGGTCTAACAAGAAGCACACAGATCGTTTACCCAGGTTCGGGCCGCGAGGATGCGGAGTACCCTAGTCCTGCTTTGGTGTGTATTTGAGAGAGTTCTTGAGCTAGCTACGGGGTGTAACTTGCCCGAAAGAGCCGAATCCCCTCCAGTACGCCACGGGCCTCCTTTTATAGTTGAAAGGGGCTGCCACAGTGGTACACAGGAGGTGGAAAGGCCTACAGTATTGCAAGCTTATCACTCGTGTTACAGGACAAGACGCAGTTAATGAGTTGCTTAGGTGTCCCTTAGCTTTATCGGGGACGGGAACGAGGCCCGTCCCGTCCGTCGTCGCCTCGCCTTGCTTCCACATGCGCCCAGGCCTGCGATGCATGTGGCGCCATGTAGGTAGGCAGGCAGCTGAGGTGGCGCGGTGATAGGGTCTTCACGAAGATCTGCATGCCACCACGTAGGAGCTTGCTGAGTTGGTGTAGAGGCCGCCCGTCGCCACGCACGTGCCTGCCTAGCTGGTTGAGCTAGCAGCTGCTTGGGGACGGCGGTGGAGTCTTGGCTGGTGCGGGCCTGGCAGTGGCCCCGTTGACGCCCTCGGCAAGGGTCTTGTCGTGGCGTCGTGGTCGTCCCCGGCAAGGATCTTGCCGGGGGTGTTCTTGTGGATTTCCTCGGCTAGGATCCCGCCAAGGGTCGCCGTCTTCTGGTCCTCATCTGATCCTGTATATTTATGATCTTGACGAAGATCTGCGTGCCACCAAGGAGGTGCCTCCCGAGCCTTTGTCCAACGTGGTTGATTACGTTGGAAGCCGTGGGCTCAAGGGTGGCGTGCTCCGCTGGTGTTGGGCGAGCTGCCCCAGCAAGGCTCTTGCCGGGGCTGCCGAGGCCGCCCCGGCAAGGGTCTTGCCGGGGGAACCTGCTTCATCCTTCTTCTCTTTGTGTCTCTGGATCTTGGCGTTGTTTTGACCATCTTGTGCTCCGGCTTCTTCCCGGTTCCCCTCCTCTGCTCTGCTTAGTGTGGCCGCGGCGCGCGGTTCTGCTTGCCCGTGCACAAGTAAAGGGGTCAAAAAAGAGAGCCCTTTTGTACACCGACAGGAGCCCCCGGGCCTGGGCCACACATAAGCGCGATAGTTGTTGGGCCAGGCCCAGAACGGTGCGCTGGCAGTCGGGGCGGGATTTTACCGCAGTAATTTTTCGTCCGCTGCGCTTCCCCACGACCCGCGTTGAACGCATGACATGGAGGGTCGTGCGTGACGTGGGGGTCATGCGTGGGGCGGTTCCCACACGCATGCGTCACGTCGCGGTTAATGGGAAAAGAGGCGGCTCGCGCCTTCCCCGTAAAAAAGGAATAACTGCGGGTGCGCTGCTCATTTACCCCCTGCATCTTCTTCAATCTCGAAACCGCCGTTTCCTTCTCCTTCCTTCCCAAGCTTTCGCCTTTGCTCGCCGCCGCTGTGTCTTCGCTGTCTTCTGTCCCTTGATCCCCGCAGCCGCCATGGCACCCAAGGCCAGCAGAGGCAAGGGAGTGACCAAGGATGCCGGGACGAGCGAGCCGCCGGAGAGCAAGTTGGCGGCGCGACGGACGCAGCTCGCCCACTTCCCCTCGACGGTCGATGTGTTCGAGCTCCGGGATTGCTTCAAGCCCCTATGGGGGTGCAAGATGGGGGGGAGACGACGGGGCATCCAGCCACGCGTGTCATCCCCGCCAATTGCACCGAGGCCGCCCCGAATCGCTACCCGTTCTTCGTCGATTACTTTTCTTGCGGCCTTTGCCCCCTGTTTGGGGATATTACCACTGGGCGTAAACCGGCCAGGAGAGGCTGGGTTAACTTCATAAGTAGTTCATCTGTATCTGAAGCCCATGAAGACAGACGGTGACGCTTCATGAAGGCCCAGGGCCCAAAGCCAGTTTAAGGCATGTAGACACAAACCGGCATTGAGATGTAAACTTGTGTTGTAAGATATGCGTAGCAGAGACCGAGTCGGACACGATTATGAGCCAGCCTCGGAGTCTGTAAACCGACGGGCGTCAACCCATGTATATAAGGGGACAACAGACAACAACTCAAGACTCAGGCAAAGCGTATTCGCTCCCTGGTCATCGAAACCACATCAATTCCATCACAACTAGACGTAGGCTTTTACCTTCATCGAAGGGGCTGAACTAGTATAAAACTCTCTTGTGTCCCTTGTCCGCTTTAACCCCTTCGAGCTAACCCGTAGCGATGGCTCCACGACTAAGTCCTTTCTCTAGGACATCTGCCGTGACAAAACCACGACAGTTGGCGCCCACCGTGGGGCTATCGCACGATGGTTTCAAGTTCTTGGAGGGCAGCTTCGAAGGACTCAAGGGTTACGCTGTGGGCCGGATGACCAAGAGTCGTCGCAGCAAGCTCTACATCGACGCTGCAGGATGGGGCCCCGAGGCCGGCTCAATCGAGTACGGGTACCGGGTCCCCTTTGGCGGCATACACGTTTTCATTGGCAAGATCGGTGAACCGGGCCCTGAGCCGTACATCTGCACCGACCTCGTCGAAACGGCTCAGCGTGCGAGATCTGCCCGGAGCAAGCCTATCATGAAGCGTGCCTTCGTGGGAGTTATCCATGGAGGTGAATCTGAGGATAGATCGGAATCTGGTGGTGAGACCGTCGTTTATTCCGGCGACGAGTCATGGACTCGAGAGACCGAGTCGTTATATCAGTTACAAGATGGCCGGATTGGGGGCTGTTCCTATGGCGACAGTATTCCGGACCCCTTTGATCTGCCAAACCGGGTGGCGATCTTCATGGCCGGCACGCAACCAGCGCTCCACTCTTAACCCGCAGCGGCGATGATTTCCGGATCAGCGGCGGCGGCAGCGGCTGGGGCAGGAGGCCCTGTGCGACCACCGGCTCACGTTCTGTCTGATTTGTTTGATATGTTGGCAACGCTAATGGCGGAGGTTAACCCGGCGGATCAGGATACATACAATGCGGAAATCGCGAAAGTGAAAGATCAGATCACCCAGGCAAAAGCCGACTTAGCAGCTGAGGATATCAGGATAGCCGCGGAGCAGGCCGCTTTGGATGCACAAGCTTACCAGATTATGCTGGATCAGAGTGCGTCGAACTAAGTCCTGAAGAGGAGGCACCGATCTCGCCTGCCGCCGGTTTATGACGCTAGAAATCTCTTTAACACCCCAAGGGTAGGAACCAGTAATCCGCCGGTGGTAAACCGGGCAGAGGTACCCGGAGTAGGGGCGCCGGTTCAACCGCGTTTGGTGGATCCGCCTCGTCAGAACAACGTTGTGGTACATCATGTCCCCACACCACCGGGTCATTATTCTAACCCAATGGACAACATTGTCCCTGCCGCTTCACGGCGCGCGGCCATCCCGATCGAAGGCGATTCTCCAGCAGTGGTCGAGACGCGTCGGGTTAAGGAGCTTCTTCAGACAGCCTTGATTCAACAGGAGGCTTATTCATATAGTCGCGATCGGATTCATTCCGCTCCCCGTCCAAGCCGGAGTTACAGCAGGCGTATGGATGAACCGGCAGTGTCAAGCAATGCGCGGAACCGTGATCCGCCCCGTGGCCATAACCCGGCGGGTGGTGCCGGTGATGCTCAGGATGTGGTGGACCGGGCTCGGGCACACAGAGAGGCCGAGTTAGCGGCGCAGCACGAGGCCCATCAGCTTACTCCGGTTCGTCCAACCACATCGGTGGAACCAGGAGTTACCTCTAGTTCCTTGGGAGTGCCATGTCTTGTCCCGGCGTTGCGCAATGTGCGCCTGCCCAAAGATTTCAAGGGCCCGCGCAAGGTGCCGAATTACACCGCTGATTTATCCCCTGAAACATGGGTAGAAAGCTACGTGATGGCCATGGAGATGCTGGACGCGCATGATGCGGCATGTGCGAAGTACTTCACCATGATGCTAGAAGGAACGGCCCGCACTTGGCTAAAGAGTTTACCGGCTAATTCTATCAGGTCATGTGAGTTGAGAGCCCGGTTTGTTCAGAATTTCAAGGATACATGCAAGCAGCCCATGTCAATTGTGGACTTAGCTGCCTGTGTCCAGGAGGAAGGAGAGTCAACAACCCATTGGGTGCGCCGGGTTTCAGAGATTTTGCATTCATCAGACCGCATCAACGCTGACACCGCAGTTTTAACATTGGAAGGCAATTGCCGGTTTCAACCTTTGAAGTTGAAGTTGGGACGGCTCAAACGTCATTGTAATGACATGGGAACCCTCATGGCTGCACTGGTGAAGTATGCCGACTCTCATAGTACCAAGGATCTCAAGTCTGACGACGATAAGACAGGGAAGGGAAAGAAGAGCGGCAACGCCAAGGGGCAGCACCACAACCCGCCGGGTCATGGAAACGGTGGCAAGCATAAAGCGGACCACGGTTTAGATTTTGTGGCTATCACTAATACGCACAACAAGGGCCAGCGGCGCAAAGGTAAACCGCCCCGGCGGAATGGAATGCCGAATCCTAATCCGGACCGTTTGTCGTATCTGTTGAACCAGCCTTGTCCAAAGCATGGGACGAAGGAGGAACCATCTACACACCTCTGGAAAGATTGTTATATCATGCAAGAGTTCAAAAATTCTGGTTCTTTACGGTATGATCATGGATCAGGAGGCGGTTCAGGCTCTGGCTCTCATGGGCCGAGTTATGGCGGAGGAAATTCCGGTTCGGGATTCCATGGCAATCAGGGTGGACACAACAATCAAGGTAATCAAGGTAACCAAGGTGGCTATAATCATAAGGGCAATCAGCAGCAGCAGCAGTCGGGTTACCAGAGCAACCCAAAGCAGTTGAATAGCGTACAGTATCATGTCTTCACCACTAGCTTGGACAAGCGCGATCAGAAGCTTCATAAAAGGATGGTGAATGCCGTTGAACCGGCGGTGCCCCGTTATTTGCACTGGTCCGAGCAGCCCATTGTGTGGAGTAGAGACGATCATCCACCCCGGGTTGACAACCCGGGTCATCTGGCTCTGGTGGTGGCACCTCAGGTGGGAGGTTATAAGTTCACTAAGGTACTCATGGATGGAGGGAGTAGTATCAATATCCTTTACCATGAAACTTTCCGTCGCATGGGGTTAATAGATAAAAATCTTAAACCGTCCAATACGGTGTTCCATGGTGTGTGCCTGTTAAGTCGGCATATCCTGTTGGTAAGATAGCTCTGGAGGTGGCTTTTGGAGATGAGCATGACTCGAGATCAGAAACCTTGACCTTTGAAGTGGTGAAAATCAGAAGCCCGTATCATGCCCTATTTGGACGGCCAGCTTATGCTAAGTTTATGGCACGGCCTTGTTATGTCTATCTACAGCTCAAGATGTCGGGTCACAAGGGAACTATAACTGTGCATGGAAGCCGCAAGATTGCTCTGGAGTGTGAGGAAGGTGATGCGGCTTATGCTGAGTCGATTTGTGCAACGGAGGAGTTGAAGTTTTACAAAGACAATGTTGATCCGGCAGATATGACTTCGTTGAAGAAACCAACTACGAAGTATGATCCGGCCCTGAAGTTTAAATCGGCTGATGAGACTAAACTTGTTGACTTCGTGCCTGGCGATTCGTCCAAGCAGTTTAGCATCAGCGCTAACTTGGATCCGAAATAGGAAACGCGCTCATCGAGTTCATCCGTGAGAATCGGGACATCTTTGCATGGAAGCCTTCTGACATGCCTGGTGTACCGAGAGAACTCGCTGAGCACACCCTCAATGTTGATCCTAAGTATAAACCGGTCAAGCAGTTTCTCCGCCGGTTCAATGAAGAAAGACGCAAAGCTATTGGAGAAGAAGTAGCCAGGCTCTTGGCGGCTGGATTTATCGTTGAAGTATTCCATCCTGAGTGGTTGGCTAATCCGGTGCTGGTCCTCAAGAAGAATGGAACTTGGCGTATGTGTGTGGACTACACAGATCTCAAGAAAGCTTGCGGCAGATCCTTTTGCCCTCCCCCGTATTGATCAGATTATTGATGCTACGGCGGGTTGTGAGCGGTTATGTTTTTTGGATGCATATTCTGGTTATCATCAGATCAAAATGGCAGTTAAGGACCAGGAGAAGACGGCCTTCATAACTCCCTTTGGAGCCTTCTGCTATGTGTCCATGCCCTTTGGGCTCAAGAGTGCACAGGCAACTTATCAACAGTGTGTGCAGGCAGCTGAGGTGGCGTGGTGGTATGGTCTTCACGAAAATCTGCATGCCACCACGCAGGTGCTTGCTGAGTTGGTGTAGAGGCCGCCCATCGCTACGCAGGTGCCTGCCCAGCTGGTTGAGCTAGCAGCTGCTTGGGGACGGTGGTGGAGTCTTGGCTCGTGCGGGCCTGGCAGTGGCCCCGCTGATGCCATCGGCAAGGGTCTTGCCGGGGCCCCGGCAAGGGTCTTGCACTGGCGTCGTGGTTGTCCCTGGCAAGGATCTTGCCGCGGGGGTCTTGTGGATTTCCTCGGCTAGGATCCCGCCGAGGATCGCCGTCTTCTGGTCCTCATCTGATCTTGTATATTTATGATCTTGACAAAGATCTGCGTGCCACCAAGGAGGTGCCTCCCGAGCCTTTGTCCAACGTGGTTGATTACGTTGGAAGCCGTGGGCTCCGCTGGTGTTGGGCGAGCTACCCCGACAAGGCTCTTGCCGGGGCTGCCGAGGCCGCCCCGGCGAGGCTCTTGCCAGGGGAACCTGCTTCGTCCTTCTGCTCTTTATGTCTCTGGATCTTGGCGTTGTTTTGACTGTCTTGTGCTCCGGCTTCTTCCTGGTTCCCCTCCTCTGCTCTGCTTAGTGTGGCCGCGGCGCGCGGCTCTGGCTGCCCGTGCACAAGTAAAGGGGTCAAAAAGGAGAGCCCCTACTTTTGTACACCGACACACAACATGAACTATACTCACGTTTATATTCGATTGCTAAAGCGATGCATTGTCTGGAGTTCAAAATACTAACTATGTGGATCAATTGTGTCGAATAATAACATAGACATGCTCAAATTTGATAGAATCTAGATGTCTGATGGATCAATGACCGTTCCTTACGCGAATTGCAAATATCATATGATCCCATCCTAATATTTGGATACAATTTATATCTTTACTCAATGTGTACAACAGTCTTTTACGTGTAGTTTCACTCTCCATCGGTGGTCTCTCACACATGCTCACACACTCTCTCCCGAGGTGTCTTCTCGCACACATGCTCTCGATATAACCCTCCCTCCCTCTCGTAACCATTTACGACTGTTTTCACTAACCTTTATCACAAGCATTCTTCCTCTCGAAAGCATACACACGCACAATCCCCATCGACCCTTTCTATATACATAGACCTGCCTACGTGTCTCCTGTACGCACATTATCTTTAGGCCTGTCTCTCACGCATTGTCTCACACCTCTCTTCCTAATCGACGAGTATGATTCTAGAAGAGCATTCTGTAGGATGCCCCTTAAAGTTATGTTGGATGAATAGTAATATCAGAGATAAAGGGGTTACCTTAGTCCGAGAACCTAGGGTTACAAATCCTAGCCGGCTTTGTCAGTGGACATAGAGTCCTTCACAATTATGCTATCTTTGTCTTGTACGACTAGTCATCCATGGGTCTCCCTAAATGCGTCACGGGCCGACCAATGTGGTGCAGGACGGAACCGAACGAAGGGCCTCACCTCGAGCCACCGGACCTCACGCGGTGACACACCCTCTGCCCCCACGTCTCGTTATCTTCTCACACCCACACATACCAACACAGACACCACACACACAAAACATATTCTCCTGGTGCCTCTATCCACCCCCCTTGCATATACACACTCAAGGGAATCTCTCGCCGTGATGTCATATTCGTCTCTCTCTCTCTAGACCACTCTCATTTCTCGTGCTATCTCTCCCACGCCCTCCCCCCGGCGGCCCCTCTATCCATGCCTCTCTCGAATACGTAATACACACACAAACCTCTCTAGGCCCTGCCAAATGCATCAACTACACATTCACACATGTTACACCCCATTGATCTAAAAATCCCTCTCTTCACATTTATTTCGCATACAACATTCCTTTTGAATAAAGTGTGGCCAAAAAAATATTTTAGAATTTCTACATATATACAACATTACAAAGTTATATGGAGGAGTATGAACTCTTTCATTGCATGGTGCCCACAATGATATTTATTTTGCACTGTGAATTTGTATATTTTTATACTATATATAAAGTTAGTCATAATAAAGAGAAACGAAGAGCATCTCTCTCTCTCCATCGCATACCCCCCTCTACGCCCCTTTCACGTACGCACACGAACTATCTCCAGGTCCTCTAAAAGTAAGCCCTTAGCACATTCACGCATGTTTCATCTTTCTCCCGCGATATATACAGTGAAGATCATTGTATTTGAAGCAAAAGCACGATCCGTACATTGGACTTCAGAATCCACTCATTACTGTGGTTATTATACAGTGACGGGCTCACCGTACAACTCTGTATTTGCTCAAGACACAACTAGTTGACCAGTTAAACGCTCCACGTGGCACCTCTAGTGTTGCATCACATTATCTCACTACCATCGGGCCCACCTGTCGGCTTGTATCTACTCTACATCTACACTCGTATAAAATACTAGCAAGATGCCCATGCGTTGCATGGAACATCAAGATGCATTTGTATGAGTAGTTTATCTTGTGGGAGAAAATGATGAACAAGGGAAGGCCTTATTTGCAAGTGTGGAGAGGGGTGTGGGTATCTTTTTGCAAAATTGTCATAGTTTCCTTCCTATCCGTCAGATATAGATCGGACGGCCTATATTGTAGGATGGCAGGCACACGATCATCACTGACTATGCTTTTTATAAGAGTAGGGATAAAATACACTCTTTTAAAAAACAGAGTTGGTGATGATGGTGTGCCTACCATCCTGCAATATAGGCCGTCCGATTTATATCTGACGGATAGGAAAGAAACTATGACAATTTTGCAAAAAGGTACCCACACACCTCTCCACATTTGCAAATAAGGCCTTCCCTCGTTCATCCTTTTCTCTCACAAGATAAACTAGTCATACAAATGCATCTTGATGTTACGTGCAACGCACGGGCATCTTGCTAGTAAGAATGAAAAAAAACGACAAAAAAATATTGGACGGTGGTTCGAAGTCATGACCGCGGGCACAGCGGATAAGGTGGCCTTGTATTGGTATGCTGAGCCGTCTGTTTTAACACACAGGAGCTGGTGTGGTGATTATACACACACGTACGCATGCACACGAACTGCATGCACGCAACACTCACACGAACACATGCACGCAGCCACGCATGCAACACTCACACGTACACACGCAGCCACGCACGCACGCAACACTCACACGCACACACGCACGCATGCATGCACACACCAGTACACCACACGACCAACACACACTCTCAAGCTCAAGTGCAAAACCTACACGTGCATGCGCACATATCAGGCCCTGACAGACACATACACAACCAGGTGATTCCCACGCACGGGGTGGAGTCTTGTCGCGCCTGCGTAAATTTGTGTTTATCTGACCTTTTCCCTATGTGAACTGACAGGTGGGACCCACAAGGAACATGGTCAATTTAACTAGTCAACATGGTGCCACGCAGACTATTTGGCCGGTCAACAGAGTGCAATCCGATGCTGAACCGTGTGCACGTGACCGTATAATCACCGCAAAACGTATATAGTGAACTTAATCAGCTTATTCTGAAGTTCGGTGAACGTATTACGCTTTTCTCTCTGTAGGCCCTCCAAAACTACATCTCTACACGTTCTCACATGTTACATCTAACAACTATGCAATACAGCACTACTACTACTACACTCTAACACAATAAATCATATGTGTTTTTAGTTTTACTAGATATCATATTGTTACTTAATTATTTAGTTTGCATACATTGAAATTGCCTTTCTAATGTATGGCCAGTATCATATACCGTGCGGGAAAAATCCCGCACTTTCCTGTTTAATCAGGTTTGTATCGATGGATCGTGCGAAACAGCAAAACTATAGTACTATATACAGTACAACAAACAGTTCACTGGGCCGTCGTGTCGTGTACTCCTCCGTCGTAAGAGTGGAGCGCTCGCTTTCATAAATCTTCTAGTCCCTTTCGCCGACATTTGGAACATCAAGCTACCGGGTCCACGTGCCATACCAGAATACAGTGCAGAGCAGCCGTGGTGAAGCACCCAGTCATGGCGCCGGCGTAGTAATGAGCAATGAGGCGTCAAATCACAAAGTTGCACCTTTCCCTCAGTTAAGTTGGAGGGAAGAAGTAATAATGCTAAAAAAAGAAGTTGGAGGGACGAAGAAACCATCATTTCACTCGTTGTTGAATCCGCTTCTCCCTCATCTTCTTCAAGTTAACCACGTGTTGCTTCTGCCTCATGTGGGAAGCGGATCGGCTTGGTAAAGCACTGGCATGTGGGCCCGCATGTTAGCAAACCGCCAGGACAACGTCCTCTAAAAATAAGAAACCTCCCCGCCATCCGCGTGGCAAAATCACCTCCTTTTTACTAATCTTGATTCTATAATTTTTTAGATCAATATAACCGAGATTTGTATAGATAGCACACACGAGCAAAACCAAGTGGTACGGTTAAGGGCATCCAAAATGGGTAGCCAAATGTGAAAATAGCTTTTGGCATCGTGGGAACCATTGTGGACGGTGTTGCCAAAGCCAAAAGGATGGAACCGAAGCTCCCTGGTTGATTGATTGAAGGAATAGAAAAATGCAACGTCTCTCCTCTTTCTCCCGTGCTTGGACGCATGTACAGTATAGAGGACAGAGTCTACTCCCCTGTCCCTTGTATCACAAATCACAAAGCAGTGAGGCGTCAAATCACAAAGCACGGATGAAGCAACCATCATTTCACTCTTCGCTGACTCCGCTTCTCCATCATCTTCTTCGAGAAACCATCTCACCGCACTAAGCTGGACGGACGACGCTATTGTGTACGAGTAGTACTAGTACATTTACACGTCGTTTGGTTCAACGGACTTCCTGGATGCAAATAAGGCGGTTGTCTCGGCTTGCAGGCGGCACTTGCGAATGACTTACCGTGGTCTCCCTCAATGGTGTTCTCCGTCGAACGCACTTCGCTAAACCACAACGTTCGAGATATCGTCGACGTCACCGCAATGGGGAAGGAAGTCAAATATAGTTACTACCTCCATTTTTTTGTACACAAGGCAGTATATCAAAATTACAATTTGCAAAAGGCCACTAACACTAATCGAGGCAAAATTGATGGGGTTTGCCTCGTACTAGCAACCAAGGACAGTAACATCCCCTACATGCATGCGGAAGTGAGAAGGTTGGTTTGCATGGCGCTGCATTAATCAAGCGATGCGGAGTGAGATGGTTAGCTCTTTGGGCTTTGGAGGAAAAAATACGCATTAATTGACACGTGAAACGAGGATTTGTATCGATTAATCCCGCGAAGGAAAACCCCGCCTTTCTTTTTCAACACTAATACTCCTAGTAAGTAGTACTACGTACTTATCCTGTTTGGGTCTAGGCCTTGCATTGCCATACTTCGCCACACATTTTTGCCAAGCTTGCCTAAATTTTTCAAAATGAAAAGGAGGTACACTTGCACACGGCTGTTGCGGTCGCACCGCACCCTCACACGGTCGCTCTTGCACGCCGCAGTCGCACCACACCCTCACACAGTCGCTCCTGCACGCCGCAAACCCAACCAAGGGAACACATCCTCACTGACACGTGCTGTCGCATGTGAACAAACCAAACTCAACCATCCTACCACTGACACATAATTTTCGTTCATAGTGTATGTTTATCCAACCGCATGTTGGGGAGTATCCGTACGGCCCGCGCGGTGGTCTGTTGGGGAAGAAGAAGAGGTGAGGAAGAAGGGTTAGGAGACGTAGGATATTCATCCAACCGCCTGAAATGGTAGACTGACCCAAGTCAGGCGACTTGCATAACAATATATGTTTTTACACAGCAAAAGATCCATAAAAACAACAACATAAATAAAAACTATCACTGCTCGCGGAACGAGACGGCCTCGTCGTCTTTGGCTGCCGGCGCGAACCAGCCGTAGCTGCCGACGTGTGTCTCCACACCGTGGTTGTCCTCAGCCTCCACCTACTCGTTCACGCGGAGCGTGCAGGCACTCTGCACGGACCATAGCACAGCCAGGTTCAAGTCGAGGACGTCCGGTTTCGCCTGCAGGAGGGCCTCGATGGCAGCGGCATCCACTCGCTCCGCGTCGAGTCGAGCCTCCGCCGCCCGGTTCAAGTCCAGGACTTCCGGTTCCGGCTGCAGGAGGGCCTCCATGGCAGCGGCATCCGCAAACTCCGCCTCAAGTTGAGCCTCCGCCGCCCGGTTCCCATCCACGACATCTGGTTCCGCCTACAGGAGAGCCTCGATGGCAGCGGCATGCGCGCGCTCCGCGTCGAGTTGAGCCTCTGCCTCCCGGTCCTCCTTTAGTATCGCCAGGTTGAAACGCTGGTCCGCCTGCACCATGGGGGACTCGGACGCTGGCACGAAGTCGACGTCCATCGTCTCATACCCATCGGGGGCCTTCTGCGCCGCGACCTCCGCCATGAACATTGGATCGGTTTCCTCCTCCTTGTAGCTTGGCTCAAGAGAACTCGAGGATTGTCCCGCCGCAAAGCGAGCTTGGGAACGGAGGTCTGTGGCACTGACTGCCACCGCGATTTCTGCGCGACGCTCCGGTGTCAACATCTTGTAGTACGTGATCTTGCAGTGCACCATGGATTTCCGGCGAACTAGGGGACGCTTGATGTGGGCTAGGGGATCAAAAGGTGGGGGAAGGGGCTGGAGATTAGGTGTGGTTTTAGGGCAGTGGCTGGCATAGGCCGAGCAGCGAAGGTTCTGGTGTGAATAGTGGTTCCGGTGACGACCGGTCAATCGGTTTTGACTATACATCGCTCTTGTCGCGTTCGCGTTGCAGCCCGGCACGCTGGACCCTGCATGTCGCTCATCGAATGGAACACGCTTCGTCTTGCGTTTTCGCTTGCTTGTGGGACCGCAGTTGATAGCAAACCGACGTCCCTCCCCCTCCTCCGCCCGCGTCATTTTATCCGGAGTAAATAAAAACAGAGGGAGTATACTACGGATGAGGATCCCCTGACATGGCCGAACCCATTGAGTAACTGACATGCGGGGCCTAGCAAGCATGGGGTCCGCCAGTAAGTGACCGAAAGGGAGGGTAAGGCAGGGATACGTATGTGAAAGGAGCTTCCAATGATATAATTTTCACATTATACATCTCATGTACTATTAATCTTGTCAATAGTAAAATACGGTTTTGAAAAACGCATTAGAGCATGGTTAATAATATAGCCAGTCGATGGCTATAAGGAACTGCCTTGTCATCTATTGCCATCATCTATTATATGCACTCATACAGTTGTGTGGGCTATAAGGTTGGCTATTTCCCGCAAAAAAATTATAAGGTTGGCTATTGTATTAGTACTTTTTTCCATCTCCTCTCCATCTCTTTCTTCATATTTATTGTAGTATTTAACTAGGAAAGGCCTACATTAGGTGTTTTCTTATTGTTTATTTGAGCCATTCAAATAAACAATAAGTTGTCCCGCTTGGCCAGCATAGTGAAAGGCCTAATGCGCAACGCGGAGCACTGACGCTCGAATATGGCCGGGAAAACAGGGAAACCGACATGTGGCACACACCTGTCGGGATGACGTAGCGCAAACTAGTCCAATGGAGGAGCTGGCCCACGACCTCCTCACCACCGGCAACCGTTCATGTGGGTCGTCGGGGCCAACAACGTGGCGCAGCTCCAGCACCGCCTCTAGACACGGGGACTGCAGTGAGCGACACGCTCATCGTCGCTAGACACGGTCGGTTTCAGTGTGCCGAGGGTGGCGTTAGTGCTGTGGCACGACCAACAGTATGTTGGTTTGTGCCCAAGGAGGCCCCATCAAAGCATTGGGTAGCCAAAATTTTGGTTGAGGTTTTGGTTGCCCATGATTTGGCCGACATCGGCAAGAAAAATGAACTAGAGTTGGCTAGAGTTCATTGGCATGCCAAAAAATGGCAACCATCCAAACAAAGTCCAATCGTTGGGTCAATACCAAAATTTTGGTATGGTGCACTTTGGCCACAATCCAAACACACCCCAACACCCGGCTCGTCGAGGATGCACGGGGCGCCGGGACGCGTCTGCGGAGTGGTGTAGCGCGGCCAACTGCATCCTCAGGACCTGAGACCATGCCGGGTAGTCTTGCTTTTTCAATGACATGCGTCGATCGCATGTGAGCAAAGGGCATCTCCAACGTTGCCACGACCGCAGCTGACTACCCTCACACCAAAAACCCTCGTCCCTCGCGCCGTCGCGTGGTGCATTCCCAGCTGGCGCCAGCTACCCGCATTCATGTCGTCCGTCCGTATGCCGTCGTTAAGAGGCTCGGTGCCCGAGGAACCAACTCTGGTGACTTAATGACGCACCGGCACGCTTGGCCTCTCCGGAATGCGCTACTTAAAGCGGCAACTCCCAGCTAACCTCCACACCATAGCGCATCGTCCTCCTACCTGGCACCACATCCGCCATGACCGCAAGCATGAACGCTCTACGGGAGAGCTTGTCTTCGGGGATGAAGCTCGAGGTCGCCGACAACGGGAGCACCGTCAGCCACGCGTCCTACTTGTTGTCGTCCAACGTCCGGCACCGCCGAGGTCGGGGACTCCTCCGAGGATGAGTAGGGCATGGGAGGCGGCAGGGCATGGTGTGCCAACTGGCCGGTCCGTCTCCCGTGTTCTACTTTTCCTCTCCGGAGACGCACCTTCACTTCACGGGTCTTGAACCGCGCCCCGTACATGGAGATCGCAGATGGAGGACGTCGGTCGCCGCTGTAGAATAGGTTTAGGGTCGGGTTTATTTTATTTTTCTGTCCTATAAAAGTTCGAAATGTAATGAAAATCTGCCGTGTTTGCATTAATCTCGGCTGGTGTATATGAACTTTCACAATAATATAGTATATTGTAGGAGTACTAGCAAGATGCCCGTGCGTTGCACGGAAGATCAAGATCTTGTGGGAGAAAAGGATGAACGAGGGAAGGGCTTATCTGCAAATGCACATTCACGCATTTCACATCTTTCAACATCTACGGGAACCGACGAAATGTAATAAAAAAGACGGTACACTCACAGCACCCCTATCGCGGTCGCATTGCACCCCACACACGTTCGGTCCTGCACACGGCTCACGCAAACGGAGCGCGCTTCGGCTTGCCTCTTCACTGACACGTGGGGCTGCACTTAGAGAAACCGACCATGAGCCAAACTCCCCCCGCCCACCGCGCGAAAATCCTCCCCCTACCCAAAAATTCCCCCCAAATCCTAGATTCAACCGCCCTTCGGCCAACTAGCCAATAATATTCCCCAACCCCCCCCCCCCCCCCCCCGTCCCCCTCCACTCCATTCGCTCCGCCAAAGCCGCCCTCCCCGCCACACCGATATGTCGGTGCCGCGGTTCATCTAGGGGACGCACGGCGATCCTCTCACTCCCACAGTACGCTCTCGTAGACTGCCGTCCTCTAGCCGCGCCGCCACCGCTGGCGACGTTCTTGTGGAGGCGCACGGCGGTTAGCGCCGCCACCGCCGGCAATGTTCGTGTGGAGATGCATGGCGGTTAGCTTATCCCACGGTACGCGCATTCTAGACTGAGGCCCCGTGCATGTCGGTGTAGCGCTGAATGTTAGCTGATAAACACTGTTAAACTCACTGTTTGCCGAAGTAGTTTACAGTCAATATGCTCTGCTTAAGAAGCTTCCTTGCCCTGTTCTTCACTGAATCTGCTTACCTGAGATGGCATGCCAAGGCCGATTAGTTGCTAAAATATCCTGCCATATATTGATTGTGACATAGATTGCCATGGTCTAGTAGCCGATCTGTTATGTGAAATAGCTCTACACTGTTTTATACTCGATCTTTGTTGCTGCGATGGCCTTCGATAGTTCGATGGTCGTGTGCTCGGCCTCATTAACTGCTGAAACAACATGCCATAATTTTGCACTCAAATCTGTTTGCTGAATTAGCTTTACATATGTTTCGTTACATAGATCTGCTCATCCAAATATCTTGCCATAGCTTTAGACATCGACCTAGGTATTTTCTTCTGGACTTCATAAAAAAGCATATATGTTTTTCCTGTAATACCTAGTAGAAGAACTAATTTGTATGTCTAACATATGGATGGGACTTGGATAACTTCTGCTCGAAGATTCTCCGCTGCATATGTCGAGGGGGTTGAAAACTTCATGAACTTTATCAGAGCTGAGTACGGTGGTCCGAAATCAGATGTGCTCTGCCCGCGTAACAGTTGTATGAATTCAATTACAAGACCCCAGTCAACTGTGCAAAATCATCTACACTTGTATGGGATGTCGGTCACATATACTAGGTGGGTTCATCATGGTGAAGCTGTGAACGTCAATGTTATTGACTACGTGGAAGCAGCAGATCACCATCTTGATCTGCCTGATGCTCAGGTGGAAGAGGAGGAGGCGGTGGTGGTGGCGGCGCCAGTGAGTTTGACCAACATTGAAACAATGCTACGAAATGCTCATGCATTCCGTGAACTTTCACCTGCAAAAGAGAAACGGTGGGCCTGCATGTTGGAAAAATGCAACGTGGCTATCACCCCAGGAAATAAGCTGTCGGTATTCTCAGCTATGGTCACCTTTCTTCAGGTGAAGACATCTGAGCGGATGACCAACAAATCATTCGATGCGACATTGGCTGCTTTCCGCAAAGCTTTCCCAGATGCGTCTGAGCTGCCACACACCTACAGTAAAATGAAGAATTTCCTTCATGCAGTTGGAATTGGATATGATATGATCCATGTTTGTAAGAATAATTGTGTTCTGCTCTGGAAGGATTATGCCAACTTAAGTGAATGCCCAAAATGCAAATCATCAAGATGGAAAGATGGCGATGTTGTGAAGAGGATTCCTCATAATGTTCTGAGACATTTTCCAATTACACCAAGATTGCAGATGTTGTTTCATGATGCTGAAACAAGAGAGGATGTACTGTGGTATTCTAGGAACCAGGAGTACAGAGATCAGAATGTAATGAGCCATCCATCACATGGTAGTGAGTGGAAAAGATTCAATCAGAAACACGAAAAGTTTTCTGCTGACCCGAGAAACATTAGACTTGGCTTAGCTTCAGATGGGTTTAACCCATTTGGCCACCAGAGCGCCACATATAGCATGTGGCCACTGCTTGTTATCCCTTACAACATGCCTCCAAATGTCTGCACCAAAGAATCAAACTACATGATGGCCTTGCTCATCCTAGGTCCAAAAAGTCCTGGAAAGGATTTTGATTTGTTCATGGAGCCTCTTGTGGAGGAACTTCAAAAGCTATGGAGGGGTGTTCTCACTCGAGACCTATATAGCAGCCCACCAGCTGATTTCTTTCTGCGTGCTGTTTTAATTTGGTGCATCCATGATTATCCGGCTTTGGGCACTATGTCAGGGCGAACGACACATGGTTACAATGCATGTGTTCGCTGTGACAGGAATCCGCTGTCATACGCAATACTTAGCAAGATCTGTTACATTGGACACCGCCGTTTCCTTGCCAAGGACAAGCCGCATCCTAGAAAATACTGAAGACATGTGTTCAATGCAAAGCTTGAAAACCGTGATGCGCCAAAGAGGCTCACCGCCGATGAGTTGCAAGTGGAATTAGAGAAGGTCAGGCATATTACACCAGGAAACCATCCTAATAATGGTAGCGGGAAAAGGAAGCGTGGCAGGGCAGAAGAAAGATTATTGTTTACCCGCAGGTCCAGTTTGTGGGACTTGGAGTATTGGAAATATTTGGATCTACGGCTGAGGGAGTCCTGGATTAGGGAGTCCACGGACAGCCGGACTATATACTTTGGCCGGACTGTTGGACTATGAAGATACAAGATTGAAGACTTCGTCCCGTGTCCGGATGGGACTCTCCTTGGCGTGGTAGGCAAGCTTGGCAATACGGATATGTAGATCTCCTCCCTTGTAACCGACTCTGTGTGACCCTAGCCCCCTCCGGTGTCTATATAAACCGGAGGGTTTAGTTCGTAGGACAACAACAATAACACCATAGGCTAGCTTCTAGGGTTTAGCCTCTACGATCTTGTGGTAGATCAACTCTTGTAATACTCATATCATCAAGATCAATCAAGCAGAAAGTAGGGTATTACCTCCATCGAGAGGGCCCGAACCTGGGTAAACATTGTGTCCCCCGCCTCCTGTTACCATCCGCCTTAGACGCACAGTTCGGGACCCCCTACCCGAGATCCGCCGGTTTTGACACCGACATTGGTGCTTTCATTGAGAGTTCCACTGTGCCGTCACCATAAGGCTTGATGGCTCCTTCGATCATCGGCAACGACGCGATCCAGGGTGAGGTTTTCCTCCCCGGACAGATCTTCGTATTCGGCGGCTTCGTACTGCGGGCTAACTCGCTTGGCCATCTGGAGCAGATCGATAGCTACGCCCCTGGCCATCAGGTCAGGTTTGGAAACTTGAACTATACTGCCGACATCCGCGGAGACTTGATCTTCGACGGATTCGAGCCCATGTCAGGTGCGCCGCACGATCACGACGAGCGTGATTTAGCTCTGCCGTCGGACTGTGTTCGGGAGATCACACCTGCAACTACTCCGGCCCTCAATCCGAAACAAATTGCACCATCTGTGGATGGGTGGATGGACCCCGCCACAGAGGCCGCACACTCAATGGTGATAGCGCCGAATACTGACTTCACCTCCTACGAGACCCGTGTTGCCGAACCGTTGGATTCGTCCCCGGCCACGGACTCCGAGCCGCTTGTGTCCGTGCCCATCAAATCCGATTGGGCACCGATCATGGAGTTTACCTCCGCGGATATCTTTCAGCACTCGCCTTTTGGCGACGTACTAAACTCGTTGAAGTCTCTCTCCCTGTCGGGAGACCCTTGGCCGAACTATGTCCAGCTAGAATGGGATGCGGACGACGAAGAAATTCGCGCCCCACCCACCACCCACTTAGTAGCCACTGTCGACGATTTAACCGACATGCTCGACTTCGGCTCCGAAGACATCGACGGTATGGACGACGATGCAGGAGACGAACAAGAGCCACCGCCCATAGGGCGCTGGACTGCCACCTCATCGTATGACATATACATGGTGGACACCCCCAAAGAAGGGGATGGCGATAAGACAATGGAGGATAATCCCTCCAAGAAGCAACCCAAGCACCGACGTCAGCGGCGCCGCTCTAAGTCTCGCCATAGCAAAAGCAGCGATACCGGCACAAGAGACAGTAACGCTCCGGATAGTGCCGAAGACGACGATAATCCCCTCCAACCAGACCTCGAGCGGAAGGATGAACAAGCTAGCCCTCCGGAACAGGCGGCAAACGGAGAATCATTGGATGACAATTACATGCCTCTCTCCAAAGACGAAGTGAGCCTCGGCGACGACGAATTTGTCGTGCCTGAGGATCCCATCGAGCAGGAGCGCTTCAAGCATCGGCTTATAGCCACAGCAAATAGCCTGAAGAAAAAAGCAACAACAGCTTTGAGCTGATCAAGATCTGCTAGCGGATAGATGGACCGAAGTCCTGGCAGTCGAGGAATACGAACTCGAGCGCTCAACCAAGAGTTATCCAAAGCGCAGGTTGCTACCTCAACTCGAGGAGGAAGCATTGAAACCTACATCAGCAGCGTATGATGCGGCTGATCGGCCACCTCGTGGCCGAGACAAAGAGGCATTTCAGCCTGAAGTCCAGCCCACACCCCGCCGCCACTCAAACAAAAATACCAAGGCCCGGGGCAACATGCGGGACCTGCAAGACGTATTGGAAAACAAAACAAAACATGCAAGGTCGATATACGGATCACGGGGTCGCGCCCCAACACGTCACGATGATCGTCACGCCGGATACACTAAAAACAAATCCGGCCGGGCCGAACACAGCAGACAAGAACTGCGACGTGATATAGCCCGGCACAGAGGCGCTGCACACCCCCTATGCTTCACTGATGAAGTAATGGACCACGAATTCCCAGAAGGGTTTAAACCCGTAAACATTGAATCATATGATGGTACGACAGACCCCGCGGTATGGATAGAAGACTTCTTCCTCCACATTCACATGGCCCGCGGGGATGACCTACATGCCATCAAGTACCTCCCGCTAAAACTCAAAGGGCCGGCTCGGCATTGGCTTAATAGCTTGCCGGCAAACTCCATCGCAAATTGGGAGAGCCTGGCAGATGCATTCTTGGACAATTTCCAGGGCACTTATGTGCGACCGCCGGATGCTGACGATTTAAGTCATATAACTCAGCAGCCAGGGGAATCGGCCAGGAAATTCTGGACCCGGTTCCTAACTAAGAAAAACCAAATTGTCGACTGTCCGGATGCAGAGGCCTTAGCGGCATTTAAACATAACATCCGTGACGAATGGCTCGCCCGACACCTCGGTCAAGAGAAGCCAAAATCCATGGCAGTCCTCACGACACTTATGACCCGCTTTTGCGCCAGCGAAGATAGCTAGTTGGCTCGTAGTAACAATACAGCAAGCCAACCTGGCACATCCAAGGCCAGGGACAGCAACGGTGAATCACGACGCAACAAACACAAGCGTCGCAAATATGGTGAAAACGCCAAAGATAAAACAGTCAATGCCGGATTCAGGGGCTCAAAGTCCGGCCAACAGAAGGGGCCACTCAAAAATAATAATTCGGGTCCATCCAGTTTGGACCGCATACTCGATCGCCAATGCCAAATGCATGGCACCCCAGGAGCGCCAGCCACCCATACCAATAGAGAATGTTGGGTCTTCAAACAACACGGCAGGGCAAGCGCCAAAGACGGAGAAGGGGGGTCCCAAAGCGATGATGGCGACGAAGATCCCAGATCAACGAATACGGGAAGGCAAAAGAAATTTCCCCCGCATATTCAATCGGTGAATGTGGTAAATACCACCCAAATTACCAACTCGGACCGGATATGCACCCTTAGGGATGCCGACTTAATGGAACTAGTCGTCCCACAATATAAACTAGGGCCGGTCACCTTCAACCGCACGGATCGTCCAGTTAACGCCAATCATGGTAATCCAACCGCACTAGTCCTCGACCCAATAATAGACGGGTTCCACCTCACTCGAGTCCTTATGGACGGAGGCAGCAGCCTAAATCTGCTTTACCAGGACACAGTGCGCAAGATGGGCATCGATCATTCGGCGATCAAACCCACTAAAGCCACTTTCAGAGGCATTATACCAGGTGTGGAAGCCAGCTGTACAGGCTCCATTGCCCTTGAGGTAGTCTTCGGATCACCAGAAAATTACCGTACCGAAGAGTTAATCTTCGAAATCGTCCCTTTCCGCAGTGATTATCAGGCACTGCTCGGACGAACCGCAGTCGCTCGATTCAATGCGGTGCCACATTATGCCTACCATAAGCTCAAGATGCTCGGTCCACGCGGCGTCATCACGGTCAATGGCAAGGCCGAACCTTCCCCCGGCACAAACAAATACACCACTGCTTTAGCAGCAGAAGCAACGAGCAGCACCTTGCAGCCGAACCTCGAGTCGACGCCCAGGCTCCCGGACACCGTCAAGGGACTCCGAACTGCTTCGCGGAAGGATAGCCCGGCTCGTCCAGAGCTCAATTAAACACTCCGGCGAAGGCTAGGACAGGCCGAGCTCAGCGGCTCAACCACTCTCCGGCACGCAAATATTTCTTACATTTCCTTCGCAGGTTCACCTTTGCACCGACCAGGACGGGCTATACGGAGGCAGCTTGAACGCGCAAGGGAATCCTTAGACATTCCCCGCAATGACCATCCGGCTATATCACGGATCCGCACTCAGCTTCTTCCCCCTGGTCTCAGAAGGTTCCGCAATCATATTCCCTTTCTATCACATTACTTGTACTCATAGGCATAGACTTACTATTCAAATACAACATGTGGATTTATATGACGTTTACCTGCTGTTATTTCTTATCGAAATTCTTTTGTCAAGTGGCATCCGTACACAGCGATATGCCTTAAAATATGCCTGGGGCTTCGTTTTACCCATAACACGGCAATAAAGTCCGAACACCTTCATGGAAGTTCGGCACCCCGAACCTATAGCATTATATGCATCAGCTCCGAATCATGTCTTGGGTCAATAGTTGGGTTTGCCCGGCTCCCATGTTTTGGTACCTTACGTTCCGCTATATCGGCTAAGGTAGCACTGGGAGAACTACTGCGATTGTGTCCCGGTTCTTCCGGACGAGCACCTCAGTAGAGAAAGCCGAAAACTGACTGTCATGATACGGCGAGAGCTGGTCAGCTGTTCGAGAGGTCGTAAAATCTTTAAGGATTTCTCCCGCATAATGCCATAACCAATGCAGCGTGCGATGGATCGGTTTTTTCTCCGATCAGGTGCTTACAGAGCCCCTAGTACGGTCTTCCGAACACCAGGGGCTGCGCCTACCTTACTAAAGCTCCTATGGCTAAGTGAGAGTGATAAAGCCCTATAGTCTGATTGCCTGGTTCGTTGTGCTGAGCACCTCCTTCGAAGGACCCAAAACTGGGATAAAGAGTGCTCAGGTTTATCCCGAACACCCCCGTACTTCTTACGTGGGGGCAGAAGCCGACGACTGGCCAACTCTCAGATTTAACATATAAAACGGCCGCACAGGAGGGTAAACTTTTATATAACAGGAAATAAATCAATGACCTTGTTCAAACATTACAAAGGACAACATGATTTGCATTCATGGGAATATAATGTCCTTGGTACATAGCTCCGCTGCAAGGTAGGATCCTTTCCGGACACTCTCATAATACAATTCAGGCTTGCGGTGCTCCTTCCCCTCTGGCGGTCCTTCGGTCATCAGCTTTTCAGCATCCATCTTCCCCCAGTGCACCTTTGCGCGGGCGAAGGCCATTCGCGCACCTTCTATACAGACCGACCGCTTGATGACGTCAAGTCGAGGGCAAGCGCTTACAAGCCGCTTCACGAGCCCGAAGTAGCTGCTTGGAATCGGCTCGGCAGGCCATAGCCGGATAACCAAATCTTTCATGGCTAGTTCCGCCGCCTTATGCAGTTCGATCAGCTGTTTCAGTTGATCGGCAAAAGGCACCGGATAATTCGGCGCCAAATACTGCGACCAGAAGAGCTTATCTGCGGTGTTCCTTTCTTCGGCTCGGTAGAATTGGGCGGCATCTGATATGCTGCGAGGTAGCTCGGCAAATACCCCTGAGAAATCCGGATTCAAAATTAGAAACATAGTTTTCCCCTCAAATACTTGCTTTACATGGAAAAAGCCTTACCCGCCGCGATCTTTCTCGCCTCTTGGATCCCCTGCAGGGCGCTTTGGGTTTCCCCCCGGGCATCGCTCGTGGCCTGATGCGCCTTGGTGAGTTTGGATTCTTTCTCCGTTAAACTCCGCTCCAAGGTCTCGCATTTCCTTATGGCCTCTTGCAGCTCCTACTCAGCTTTAATAACCCTGGCCTCGTGCTTCTCACGAAGAGTCCGCTCTGTGGCTGCCTTTTTCTCGGCCTCGGCCACGGCCTTTTTAAGGGCCTCGACTTCGGTCACAATCCCTAGCACAAATTATGAAGCTTATTTCATACTGAAAATTCATTCGCAATAAACGCGAGCAAAGCTTGTGCATACCTTGTTTATCTCTCAACTACATTCTCAATTGGCCAAGTTCTTCTATGGCCCGCTCCAGACTTTGATTCAGTCTAGAGATCTCCGCAGTATGAGAGGTAGCAGCCGCTACAGACGCCTGCTTATAACAGAAGAGAAATCAATATCATTCAATAAGTCTTCCTGTGATCATAAATTTGATCCCCTGTCCGGTTCTTTCTTTCACCGAACAACGTATCAGGGGCTACTATCTATACTATGACACTCTTCGACAACTCATAAAACATACCTCAAAGCCTCTTATAAGGCTGATACAGGCTTCGTTCAGTCCACTCTCAGTTGACTGAATCTTCTCAATCACCGCACCCATAAGGGCACGGTGTTCATTAATGATGGAGGCGTTTTTCAACGCCACCAACAAAGTATCCGACACTTCTGGTTGGACAGAGGTCGCTGATGGAACAGGCACGCCCCCTCCAGCCGAGGGAGGCTGCCTGCTTGATTCTGGAGCCGTATAGGTTTCTGGAATCGCATCCGGCTGGGAGCCGAACTCGGGATCGCCCCCGCCGTCAGCTCCCATGGGAATCTTTTCCCCCACATGTCCGGCCCCTGAGGTTTGACCTCCAGGCACCGCCTTCACGGTTTTTCCCTTTCCTCCTTGGTCGGGGTCCTTCTGGGACGAAGCCTCGGTGTTATGCACCTGTTTGGAGGAAGGGGCCTTTGGGGGTGTCCCGCTCTCCATAGCATTTGAGCTTAGCAAGTCCTCTGATGAGGATTGTTTGGTACGGGACCTCGCCGGACTACAAAAAATATGGCTTAGGTTAAAATACTATACCACGATAAGTCCGGACGCTTAAAACGTACTCGGATTTTATATACTTACGAGTTCACCAGGGGCTGGGCTCTGGGATCCCATGCCGGGCCGCTGTCGGCGGCGGTAGTAGACTCCTCCGGAAGAGGAGCCTTTCCCGTTTTGGGCAGCTCGGCCACCAAATGTACGGAGGCCGTCATCTTCTTTCTTCCCCCCGCAGGGGATTCATCTTCCTCCTCCTCCTCGTCCTCTTCGGAGGCGGAATGGGCATTGGGGCCTTCGGATATTGTGTCCGAAGTGCCGCGGCGACGAAGGCCGCCCCGGGTCTTTTTGGCCTCCTTCTCGGCCGTCTTCTTCCGCACCTTGTAAGGCGTCGGGACCAGCATCTTCGTCAGAAGTGGGATGGCCAGTTCTTCGGGCAGCGGGGTCGGACAATGGATCCGCTCCGCCTTCTTCGTCCAGCCCTCGGAGAGTTGTACAAAACACGTTAAGCGCTTCCTTTGGGTTACGCGGATAGAAAAGTTTGATAACTCACCGAACTTGCAGGGCGGGACAGTTGGTACCCGCGGTCCTCGGCGGAGTCCGGCCACGATTTGCTGGACTTGAAAAGCACCTTCCAAATATCCTTGTGCGAGGAGCCGAAAAGCTCTCGCAAGGTTTCGTGCCTGGCTGGATCGAATTCCCATAAATTGCAAGTCCGGTGCTGACAAGGCAAGATCCGGTGAACTAACATCACCTGGGCCACATTGGCAAGTTCAATGTTCTTGTCTCCCATATCTTCAACGCGCGTCTGGAGCACCGACAGTTCGTCGGACGAGGACCAGTCCAGGCCTTTCTTGAGCCAGGATGTATGCTGCAGGGGGGGCACCGGATCAGAACTCAGGAGAGGCGGCCCACTCTGCGCCGCGCGGCTCGGTGATACAAAACCACTGTTGTTGCCACTCCTTGATAGAATCATTAAAGGTTCCCGTTGGCCATATGACGTTGGGCATCTTGCTCACCATGGCGCCCCCGCACTCGGCGTGCTCGCCGCCCACCACCTTGGGCTTCACATTAAAAATCTTCAGCCATAAACCAAAGTGCGGCGAAATGCGGAGAAAAGCCTCGCACACGACAATGAATGTCGAGATGTTGAGGAAGGAATTAGGGGACAGATCATGAAGATCGATCCCATAATAATACATGATGCCGCGAACGAACGGGTGGAGGGGAAACCCTAGCCCGCGGACAAAGTGAGGGAGGAATACAACCCTCTCGTGGGGTTCCGGAGTAGGGACGATTTGTCCCGCCGACGGGAGATGGTGGCTGATTTTCTTGGCCAGGTACCCGGCCTCCCGAAGCTTTTCGATATCCTTCTCTCGGACGGTAGAGGCCATCCATTTGCCTCCTGCTCCGGATCCGGACATCTTCGGAAGACCTTTTGTGGGCAGAGAAGACGAACGCTTGGGCGCTGGAGCTTGAGCGGAAGGGAATGAATCGGGAAGTAGAAAGCATGGGTGCGAAAGGGAGTCCTTATCCCCTTATAAAGGCAGCAGGGATTCTGCGCCTTCCCACTTGCCTGGTAAAACCTCTTATTCCCCAAGCGCCGTAATTGATGGCGCGGTTGGGTTACCCACACCCGTATTGATGAGAATCCCGTGATAAGGGGACACGATCTCTGCTTCGACAAGACGTGCCAAGGAAACCGCCTCGCAATACGTGATGTGGCTGGTTGTGAAAAACGGTTCGAATAATGACCGGGCCGTGGTGTGATGTCATGCTGCAAAATGCGTCAGCAGATTAGATTTGTGGAAATATTATTCTCTCTACGGTGGTATGTGGAATTTGTTTTGCAGAGCCGGACACTATCCTTGTGTTCAAAATCTTCTATGGAGTATTCGGAGGAGGAACCCGCCTTGCAATGCCGAAGACAATCTGCGCGCCGGACTCATCGTCATTGAAGCCTGGTTCAGGGGCTACTGAGGGAGTCCTGGATTAGGGGGTCCTCGGACAGCCGGACTATATCCTTTGGCCGGACTGTTGGACTATGAAGATACAAGATTGAAGACTTCGTCCCGTGTCCGGATGGGACTCTCCTTGGCGTGGAAGGCAAGCTTGGCAATACGGATATGTAGATCTCCTCCCTTGTAACCAACTCTATGTGACCCTAGCCCCCTCCGGTGTCTATATAAACCGGAGGGTTTAGTCCGTAGGACAACAACAATACCATAGGCTAGCTTCTAGGGTTTAGCCTCTACGATCTCGTGGTAGATCAACTCTTGTAATACTCATATCATCAAGATCAATCAAGCAGGATGTAGGGTATTACCTCCATCGAGAGCGCCCGAACCTGGGTAAACATTGTGTCCCCGGCCTCCTGTTACCATCCGCCTTAGACGCACAGTTCGGGACCCCCTACCCGAGATCCGCTGGTTTTGACACCGACAGCGGCATAATCTTGATGTGATGCACATCGAGAAAAATATATGTGACAGCATTATTGGCACACTTCTTAATATTGAAGGCAAGACGAAAGATACCTTAAAATCTAGGATTGATTTGACACACCTGGGTATCAGACAGGATTTGCAGGTGCAAGATGAAGGTAAACCACGGGATATGGCACCAGCTGTGTACGTCTTGGACAAGGTAAAAAGAAAAGAATTCTGCAAGGTCCTGTCACGTGTGAGATTCCCACATGGATTTGCTTCCAACCCTGAAAGGAGAGTCAGTGCAGATGGAGACAAGGTACAAGAGTTGAAAACTCATGACTTCCACGTCCTACTTCAAAGGGTTTTACCTATTATCCTTAGAGGATTGGGCCGCCCTGACTTATAAAGAGCAGTTGCAGAATTGGGACAATTCTTCAGGGAACTCTGCAGTAGAAATATCAGAATAGATGCTTTGGAGCGTCTTAGAGACAAGATACCAACTATCCTATGTGACCTTGAGAAGATATATCCTCCAGCCTTCTTTGATGTGATGGTGCATTTGGCAGTTCATCTACCTGATGAGGCACTACTTAGAGGTCCAGTACAGTTTGGCTGGATGTACCCCATTGAAAGGCGGCTAGGCACTTTCAAGGGCTATGTTAGGAACAGAGCTAGGCCCGAGGGTTCCATTGCAGAGGCCTACATTGCTACAGAAGCGTTGACATTCTGCTCAAAATACATTGAAACAGTTGATCAACTTAGCAAAGACGTCGATGAAGACAATCCTGGGCTCAATGTTTTCGATTATTCAGTGCGAGTTACAGGGAAGAGTCGACAAGAGGACAAGCCTAATGATTTGGACAAAATGGTTTGGTATGTGTTGAATAACTGTCCTGAGATACTACTTTATATCAAGTAAGTGCTAAGTACTGCAGCTTATACATCGTAATCTACTAAACTTGCAGCACATTCTTATATATTTAGATGTTTGACGCGATCACTATGTTGTGCAGCATCTACAAAAAGGAGTTACTGCCGCAAAATCCAAGAAACTGGTTATGGCAGGATTTGCGAAATGGTTCAAGAGCCATGTAAGCTTTTGAATTGCACTGTCAGTTTTTTTAATATATTGAGTACATAAGATGATCAGCTTGTCTATTTTCTAACCATAGTTTAAGAAGACGCGGGAGGATGGGCAGGCAGTTGATGATGCCCTTTACTCACTAGCAATGGGTCCTGATACTCGGGTAACACATTATGAATCTTGCATTGTTGGAGATGTGCGCTACAACACCCTTGCACGAGACGAAGGCAGGAAGACCCAAAACAGTGCCATCATGAGCACGCATACGTATGACAAAGAGACAACTGAAATGTATGCTAACATAACAGACATTGTTCAGTTGCAGTATATCTCCAGTTTCGAGGATCATCGGTGTGTGGTTCTGTTGTGCTGTCTTTGATATAACCTGTTTTCCAGGATCGCAAATCCCAGAGCTGATGATTAGTTCAAATCCATCAATGTCAAGGCGGCGTACCAGACCAACGAGCCTTTTATTTTGGCAAATCAAGCAACACAGATATTTTTCTTGGAAGACACATTTGCACGTAGCAATGACTGGAGAGTATTGCAAAGGTTTGAGCAGAGGAATTCGTTTAATGAAGTTGCACAACAAGTTGATGCTTACACTGCTCCTGATGTACAAGATAACACAGATGTTCCTAATATCTTTGAGAACCATCACGTCAATGACGCCGGCGAAAAGATTGCATGTCGTGCTGTGGACATACAAGAGTTGATCAAGAAGAAGCCAACGTTCGAGGACGTTGAGGACGAAGAAGAAGATGACACCGTGGGGAATTACGATTCAGACTGATACACATGGCGAAGATGTTGACGCTGCTACTGCGGATGATGATTACATTGCTTTTGTCGTATTTGCCTGTCAGAAGACGTTTTTTTATCTACTATGTGAAATTGTGTTTGCTATGACAACTGAAACCTGATGAACATGTTGTTTAGTATTTTCCTGTGAGAACATCAGTTGTTATGAATGCTGATTTGTGTTTGGTGATTGTATAACGACTAAAACATCATGACATTGTTGTTTAGCTGTACTCATATTTGGCTGTGAAACTTGAATTTGATGACATAGTTTGCTGTTGGACTGCAATTTTCTCGACGTCTTTGAATGAGAACAAAGCTGACCCGACAGGGCCTCTGCTAATTTATTTATTTATTACCAAAAGGGACTCTGCTATTTATTTATTTATGAGCAAAAGGGAATACCCCCTGATTTCCGTTAATAGAAATCATTAGATGTTCACAACACTACGCCCAGCCTGCTACACAGATTTCATTCATTAGTAGTTTTAGCAAAGTGCTCATGTCATAGCCACTGAATACATCACGAGTGCTACTTACACTACAAATAAAGAGATAATCATCCTACATAGCACATCGATTTTGCCCATTATCTTCAAAAGCTCTTTCATCTCCTCATTGTTGTCAAGGTCGTTCAGCAGCTGTTGCTTGGCCATGATCAGAGAAACTGCATCTTTAACCTTCTGCCCTGCATCTTCCTCTTCTGCCTTTCCTTCAGTTACTTGTCCAACACCCCAACCTGCTGGTATTGGGATTCCTCGGCTAACCAAATAATCAGCGTAGTTGCACTCCCCCACATCAGCAACTTCCTAGAAATACAAACCACACGAATCTTCCCTTTTCTGCACGAATCAAATTGGAAGATCATCAACCAAACTATTAAAAAAATCAGCAATTGAAAGCAGCAGAACAACACTTAAACATATTATTACCCCATGATTCGGGCATTTGTAGAAGACTCGGCAAGGGTTGAGGATTGTGGTTGAGACGCGACGGATGACTCTGCGTGATTTGCAGCAGTGGCACCACACCAATGGTAGCGGGTTGCGATGAGCAACCGGCTGCGGTGCGCGTGCCGGCGGGGGTGTGATGAGACCCACGGGCGATGGTACAGGTGGCGACTTGGCGCATATTTGGTTATTGCCTGCTGAAGAGCAGGTTGACGAGCAGCCAGCAGACATGGTTGTTGCGGCCAGAGCTTCTGATGCTAGGCAGAGCAAGTAGAGAAGAGGAGAAGCGAATGTTGGATATGTCAGTTTCATTACTTGCAGAGTAGCATAGCACCATATATAGTCATAGTATAGGTTTGGATTCGAACCAGCTACAGGAGCACGTCTCTATTTTTTCTAAAACTCAGCAACGTCTCTTTACTGGTACACTAGCTTGTTATGTACGCCTTCTCAAGTCTTTGATTCCTCTACCTGACATCTGGGACCCACCGGAAGGGCCTCTATATTTCGCGAAAAAAACGTGCCCCCGCTGACAGGTCGGACCCACCATCTATCTTCGCACGCAAGGAAGTGCAACCTTATTACGCACAAAAAAATGAATACTCCCCCTGCGAGCTGGAACCCAGCATAGTGGGAGGCTGACTTGTGGGCCTACCAAGTTAACGGGGACGGAGGGCTTCTTACTAAGTCAATATGAATGATTCTAGCTCCAGTTACCGTATGATGTTCATCCAACAGCAGTAGTGCTTCTTCAACCTCTGGTCTTCTTGCTCCAGCCGCCCAAACCAGCGTCGGTCGTGCCGCGTGCTCCTGCCTCCCGTGGCCAGCTGTGATGCCATGGAGGACTCACCGCCCCCTACTACTCCCACCGCTGGCCAGGGAATCCCTCTACTCACCCACACCCCCGGTTATTCTGCGGCGACGGCAGCCTCACACCACAGCCGAACCAGTGAACCCTCGTACTCCTGTCTGCGTGGGCATCCACTACCGCGTCTTCCCCGACTCCGCGTCGTCCCCTTCCTAGGCCTCGATGTCGTCCACCGCCTTGGTGCTCTCGGCACGGCGTGGTCAATGTGGTCAACGACCGACTTCCATCGGAAGAGTACTGTACGTGGAGAGGCTGACAGCTGGGTCCACGGCCTCAGCTGGGTCCACGGCCACAGCCCAGTTTTTTTGTGATTTGCCAAGTAAGTCGCTTTGTTAGGCCTGTTGGGCTGTAAATCTTTCAAGACGAGGAGAGCTTTGTTCGGCTGGCCGAGAAAATAGCCTATCAGTAATGAGAAATGGGATGTACATTTTTAAAACACATTGATATTTCTCCGTCGTATCTACTTTTCCAAACACTTTTGCCCTTGTTTTGGAGTCTAACTTGCATGATTTGAATGGAACTAACTCGGACTGACGCTGTTTTCAGCAGAATTTCCATGGTGTTATTTATGTGCAGAAACAAAAGTTCTCGGAATGACCTGAAACTCCACCGAACTTATTTTTGGAAAATATTAAAAATACTGGAAGAAGAATCCACGTCAGGGGGGCCTCCACCTATCCACGAGGGTGGGGGGCACGCCCCCTGCCTCGTGGGCCCCCTGTTACTCCACCGACCTCAACTCCAACTCCATATATTCGTGTTCGGGGAGAAAAAAATCAGAGAGAGGGATTCATCACGTTTTACGATACGGAGCCGCCGCCAAGCCCTAAAACCTCTCGGGAGGGCTGATCTGGAGTCCGTTCGGGGCTCCGCAGAGGGGAATCCGTCGCCGTCGTCATCATCAACCATCCTCCATCACCAATTTCATGATGCTCACCGTCGTGCGTGAGTAATTCCATTGTAGGCTTGCTGGACGGTGATGGGTTGGATGAGATTTATCATGTAATCGAGTTAGTTTTGTTAGGGTTTGATCCCTAGTATCCACTATGTTCTGAGATTGATGTTGCTATGACTTTGCTATGCTTAATGCTTGTCACTAGGGCCTGAGTGCCATGATTTCAGATCTGAACCTATTATGTTTTCATGAATATATGTGAGTTCTTGATCCTATCTTGCAAGTCTATTGTCACCTACTATGTGTTATGATCCGGCAACCTCGAAGTGACAATAATCGGGACCACTCCCGGTGATGACCGTAGTTTCAGGAGTTCATGTATTCACTATGTGTTAATGCTTTGGTCCGGTACTCTATTAAAAGGAGGCCTTAATATCCCTTAGTTTCTGCTAGGACCCCGCTGCCACGGGAGGGTAGGACAAAAGATGTTATGCAAGTTCTTTTCCATAAGCACGTATGACTATAATTGGAATACATGCCTACATTACATTGATGAGTTGGAACTAGTTCTATGTCACCTTATGTTATGACTATTACATGATGAACCGCATCCGGCATAATTCTCCATAACCGATCCAATGCCTACGAGCTTTTCACATACTGTTCTTCGCTTATTTACTTTTCCGTTGCTACTGTTACAATCACTACAAAACCCAAAAATATTACTTTTGCTACCGTTACCGTTACTTCCATACTACTTTGCTACTAAATACGTTGCTGCAGATATTAAGTTATCCAGGTGTGGTTGAATTGACAACTCAACTTCGAATACTTGAGAATATTCTTTGGCTCCCCTTGTGTCGAATCAATAAAGTTGGGTTAAATACTCTACCCTCGAAAACTGTTGTGATCCCCTATACTTGTGGGTCATCAAGACTATTTTGTGGCGCCGTTGCCGGGGAGCATAGCTCTATTCTTTGAGTCACTTGGGATTTATATCTGATGGTCACTATGAGACACCTGAAAGACGAGAAAAAAAAATTATCCCTCAACTACGAGGGGAGGTAAGGAACTGCCATCTAGCTCTGCACTTGATTCACCTTCTGTTTTGGGTAAGCTTGCGACACCTAAACCTGCTTCTGCTATTAATTCTGATATGTCGCATATTATTCATGATGCCACTTCTGTTATGCATGATACTTATGATGAAACTACTTCTATGCTTGATACTACTGTGCCACTTGGTGAATTTCTTGATGAACAACTTGCTAGGGCTAGAGAGAATGAAATTATTGAAACTGATAATATTGATGACCGTGATGATGAAGGCTCTCCTAATAAATATGAATTACCTGTTGTTCCTGAGGGTTATGTTATGGATGAAGAAGCTGCTAGAGCTATTTTAGCTTGCAATGATAGATATGATCTTAAGAAGTTATTAACTAAATGGAAGCAGCAATCTCTTAATGCTAGAATGAAACCTGACCCTGCTTTTGCTACTTCACCTATCTGTGTTACTGATAAGGTTTATGAATTCTCTGTTGATCCTGATATAATTACTTTGGTTGAATCTGATGCTTTTTATGGCTATGAATCTGAAACTGTTGTGGCACATCTTACTAAATTAAATGATCTTGCGGTTGTGTGCGTAGGAGGTAAACTCACTACTTTTATATCCTTAAAATATTTCCGTTCTCATTGAAGGGTGATGCTAAGATATGGTTTAATTCTCTTGATCCTAGTTGTGTGCGTAGTCCCCAGGATATGATTTATTACTTCTCTGCTAAATATTTCCCTGCTCATAAGAAACAAGCTGCTTTAAGGGATATATACAACTTTGTGCAAACTGAAGAAGAGAGTCTCCCACAAGCTTGCGGGAGGCTTCTCCAATTACTTACTGCTTTGCCTGATCATCCTCTTAAGAAAAATTAAATACTTGATATGTTTTATAATGGACTAACCGATGCTTCCAGAGATTACCTGGATAGTTGTGCTGGTTCTGTTTTCAGGGAAAGAACACCGGATGAAGCTGAGATTCTATTGAATAATATGTTGACAAATGAAAATAATTGGACACTGCCTGAGCCAACTCCTGAGCCTATTCCTAAACCAACTCCGAAGAAGAGGGGTGTTCTATTTCTCAGTCCTGAAGATATGCAAGAGGCAAAGAAATCTATGAAAGAAAATGGTATTAAAGCTGAAGATGTTAAGAATTTACCTCCTATTGAAGAAATACATGGTCTTAATTTACCGCCTGTTGAAGAAATATATGATCTTAATCCATTACCTATTCAAGAAACTCATGGTCTTGATAATCCGACACAAGTAGTAAAGGTAAATTCTCTCTATAGATTTGATGAAGGTGATATTCCTCGTTATAAGTCTGCTAGACAATGCTTAGATGAGTTTGACAATTTTATTGTTAAACAAGAAAACTTCAATGCATATATTGGTAGACAATTGAAATATAATTCTGATACGCTTGAACACTTGGGTAGTTATATGCCTAGAGTTAAAGGTGAACTTAAGCTCATTAGTAAACATGCTTCTATGGTTACCACTCAAGTAGAACAAGTACTTAAAGACCAGAATGATTTGCTCAATGAATTGAATAGTAAGAATAATGACTATGCTGTTAGAGTGGCTACTAGAACCGGTAAAATGACTCAGGAACCTTTATATCCTGAAGGCCACAATAAGAGAATTGAGGAGGACTCTCAGAGAAATAATATAGATGCACCTAGACCTTCTAAAAAGAAGAAAAAGAAAAATGATAGGACTTTGCATACTTCTAGTGAACCTATTGCTGAACCACCTGAGAATCCAAATGATATTTCTATTTCTGATGCTGAAACACAGTTTGGTAATGAACATGAACCTAGTGATAATATTAATGACGATGTTCATGATGATGCCCAACCTAGTAATGATAATGATATAGAAATTGAACCTGTTGTTGATCTTGATAACCCACAATCAAAGAATCAACATTATGATAAGAGAGACTTTTATGCCAGGAAACACGGTAAAGAAAGAGAACCATGGGTTCAGAAACCCATGCCCTTTCCTTCTAAACAACCCAAGAAAAAGGATGATGAGGATTTTGAGCGCTTTGCTGAAATGATTAGACCTATCTTCTTGCGTATGCAATTAACTGATATGCTCAAAATGAATCCTTATGTTAAGTATATGAAAGAAATTGTTACAAATAAAAGAAAGATACCGGAAGCTAAAATTTCCACCATGCTTTCTAATTACACTTTTAAGGGTGGAATACCAAAGAAACTTGGAGATCCAGGAGTACCAACTATACCATGCTCCATTAAAAGAAACTATGTTAAAACTGCTTTATGTGATCTTGGAGCCGGTGTTAGTGTTATGACTCTCTCTTTATATCGTAGACTTGATTTGAATAAGTTGACACCCACTGAAATATCTTTGTAAATGGCCGATAAATCACCTGCTATACCTGTAGGTATTTGTGAGGATGTGCCTGTTGTGGTTGCAAATGTTACTATTTTAACAGACTTTGTTATTCTTGATATTCCCAAGGACGATAGTATGTCTATTATTCTTGGAAGACCCTTTTTGAATACTGCAGGGGCTGTTATTGATTGCAACAAAGGCAACGTCACTTTTCACGTCAATGGTAATGACAATACGGTACACTTTCCGAGGAAACAACCTCAAGTCCACAGTATCAATTCTATTGGAAAATTCCATCAATTATTTTTGGTGGTTTTGAATTTCCTCTACCTACTGTCAAGAAGAAATATGATATTCTTATTATTGGGGATGTGCATATCCCCGTTGAGGTAACATAGTGTTATTCGAAATTTCTCCGGTTCCATGTTATTCGGAATGAGTTTGTTAACAAGACTTGATCAACCTTGTTAGTGGATTCCTTTTGATGAGCATGAGATGGATGAAACTAGAAGGCACAACCTTCTGTACCCTCCTTTTACCTTCTGTTATTTAGTTGAAATAAAGCAAAAATAGTATTTTCCTGTCTGTTTTCTGAATTATCCGTGCAATATAAAAATACCGTGAAAATAAAAATTCTCCAAATTCCCTGCCAATTTAATATGATTTTTCTGGAATATTTGAGAATATCTGGCACTTAGAACATAGCAGGGGGAGCAAGCACCTGGCCACGAGGGTCCAGGGCACGCCCACCCCTACAGGGTGCGCCCCCTGCCTCATGGACCCATGGTGGCTCCCCTCCACTTATTCCTGCATCCACACACTTCTTCTTCCTCCCAAAAAAATCACCATCCAGCTCAAGCACGAGCTCTAGCTCATTTTGCTGCGATTTTCGATCTCCTTGTTCAAAGCACCTCTCACAAAACTGCTTTGGGGGATTGTTCCTTGGTATGTGACTCCTCCATTGGTCCAATTAGTTTTTGTTCTAGTGCTTTATTCATTGCAAATTTGTGCTGCCTAGGTGACCATGTTCTTGAGCTTGCATGTCAAATTTATATGGTTCCAAGTAGTTCTAATGCATGATATAGGCTCTAGGCACTTGTGGGAGTAGTTCTACCAATTTTGTTGAGTTTGGTTCACTTTTATTTGAAGTTACTAAAATTTTCAGAATTTTTTCATAGGAAGAAATATGTTTAGGAAAATGTACCAAGGTGGTTCTTCAAGGAAGCAAGGACCCAGGCTTGCAATGCGTCATGCTGATGAAGAACCACCAAGGGACACCCCAGTGCGGCCTTGTGAATGGCCTTCAGAGGACTTTATGGATCGAGCGGGAATCAAGGAAGAATTTAACGCATATTTGCGTAACGCTGATCTTGTGAGCTTCGAGGAGGAAAAGTGCCGCCAGTACCACTATGTCACTAGTTCCTTTGTGAGGAGGTTTGAATTTTCATCTTCACGCAATTCTCAAACTGTCCTGTTTGATCTTTATGAAAAATCTTATACGATGGACTTAGAGGATTTTACCACTGCTTGCAAACTTCCACAATGGGGTAGTGCTAGTGAACCTCGCAAATCTGAATTTAGAGATTTTCTTGCTAGTATAACTGTGGGGGAATCTAGACATATAGCACAATCTACCATAGGGAGCATTCATTTTCCTGCTATACATTATTTTGCTCTCTTCATAGGTAGGTGCATAAATGGTAAGGATGAAGCATGTCACATGTGTATGCCTGACCTCAGTATTCTTAGGAGTGCTGTGTTAGGAGACAAATCTTATAATTTGGGAGCCATTGTTGCGCGTAGGTTGCATCATAATTGATTTAGTGGAGATTTCTTTGGTGGAATTTATTCAACCCGCTTAGCTGATTTTCTTGGTATAACCATACGTGATGATGATATTGAATTGCCTCCTACTTATCTAGACTTTAATGCTATGGTTCACCATTAGATTGTCGAGAGGAATGAACCACCTCTCCAGTACCGACTAATCTTTGACAGGTGTCACGCTGTCAATATTGTCCTCCCTGCTTCTGCTCTCTTTGACTTTCACGCAAAGGGAAGACATTTTATAACCAGAGAGGATGCAAATGAGTACGAAAGGAGGACGAGGGCAGCTCGCCTCCAAGCTGCAGCCCACGACGCAATAGCCGCTGCATCTCAATACGACCCCAACTACAACTATGGATATCCGCCAAGCCATCCGTGGCAATAAAACAACATAGGTCAAAAGCCTAAGCTTGGGGGAGTACGTATTTCTCACCGACATTACATTCATGTTCACACACTCATTGCTAGTTGTCGGTGCTCATACTCTTTCACTGTAATATCCATGCTAGTTTATTCTTTCTTTTTCTTGCTTTCTTCTTGTGTATTTGATAAACCTTAAGAAAAACCAAAAAAATTAGTTGTAGCTTTTAGTTAGTTTACCTTTCTTGCTGTAGTAGTAATAATTAAAAAGAAAACCCAAAAATATTTCCCGTTCTTCTTTTGCTTGTTGGGAGCTTTCCCGTGTAAATAGTTTTATTTCTTTTCTTTTCTTTGGGGGTCGATAGGAGAAGACCATAATGAAATTATTGAAGTGGCTCTTATATGCATTATTGTTTATTTACCCAAGAGCCCATATTGCCTTGTCTTCTCCTGTTTATTCAATCCTTGCAGATTCCAGCTTAGTCCAATGCACGTGCACTCTTATTATTATTCACATCGTTCGGTCGTGCAAGTGAAAGGAAGTTATGACGATATATGATGGACTGATTGAGATGAGAGAAGCCGGTATGAACTCGACCTCTCTTGTTTTTGTAAATATGATTAGTTCATCGTTCCTGATTCAGCCTATTATGAATAAACATGTTGGCAATGACAATTAGAGATTATAGTTGCTCGTGCCATGCTTGATTAGCTATGAGTTATAATGGTTTACCTTGCGTGCCCACATGTTATTAAAATGGTTGTGATGTTGTATGATAGGGTGGTATCCTCCTTTGAATGATTCGAGTGGCTCGACTTGGCACATGTTCACGCATGTAGTTGAAACAAAATCAACATAGCCTTCACGATATTTATGTTCATGGTGGATTATATCCTACTCATGCTTGTACTCAATGTTTATTAATTTTAATGCATGTTCATGACTGTTGTCGCTCTCTAGTTGGTCGCTTCCCAGTCTTTTGCTAGCCTTCACTTGTACTAAGCGGGAATACTGCTTGTGCATCCAATCCCTTAAACCCCAAAGTTATTCCATATGAGTCCACCATACCTTCCTATCTGCGGTAGCTACCTGCCGTTCCAAGTAAATTTGTATGTGCCAAACTCTAAACCTTCAAATGAAATAATGTTTTGTATGCTCGAATAGCTCATGTATCAACTAGGGTTGTCCTTATCTTCCATGTTAGGCGGGTTATTCTCAAGAGGAGTGTAGTCCGCTCCTCACTCACGAGAAAATGGCTGGTCACAGGGATGCCCAGTCCCATGCTTTATGCAAACTAAATCAAAATAATTGCAGACAAAACTCCCCCTAGGACTGTTGTTAGTTGGAGGCACTCGTTGTTTCGAGCAAGCCATGGATTGATGCTTGTTGGTGGAGGGGCAGTATAAACTTTACCATTCTGTTTGGGAACCGCCTATAATGTGTGTAGCATGGAAGATATCGCCATCTCTTGGTTGTAATGTTGACAATGAAAGTATGCCGCTCGAAATATTATTTATCTCTGCTTTAAAATCGAGCTCTGGCACCTCTACAAATCCCTGCTTCCCTCTGCGAAGGGCCTATCTATTTACTTTTATGTTGAGTCATCACCCTCTTATCATAAGCACCAGACGGAGAGCACCGCTGTCATTTGCGTCCATTACTATTAATTTATATTGGGTATGACTATGATTGGATCTCTTTTACATGAATTACAATGTCTAGTCAGTCCTTGATCTTTAAAGATGCTCTGCATGTATGTTTTGCGGTCTCAGAAAGGGCTAGCGAGATACCATCTTGTTATATCATATCATGATTGTTTTGAGAAAGTGTTGTCATCCGAGATTTATTATTATTGCTCGCTAGTTGATTATGCCATTGACATGAGTAAACATGAGACCTAAGTGCTATTGTGAATATGGTTAGTTATAATCTTTGCTGAAAACATGAATGCTGGCTTTACATATTTACAACAACAAGAGCAAACAGAGTTTGTAAAAGTTTTTCTTTATCACTTTCAGTTTATCAACTGAATTGCTTGAGGATAAGCAAAGATTTAAGCTTGGGGGAGTTGATACGTCTCCTTCGTATCTACTTTTCCAAACACTTTTGCCCTTTTTTTGGACTCTAACTTGCATGATTTGAATGGAACTAACTCGGACTGACGCTGTTTTCAGCAGAATTGCCATGGTGTTATTTATGTGCAGAAACAAAAGTTCTCGGAATGACCTGAAACTCCACGTAACTTATTTTTGGAAAATATTAAAAATACTGGAAGAAGAATCCACGTCAGGGGGGCCTCCACCTGTCCACGAGGGTGGGGGACGCGCCTGCCCCCCTGGGCGCGCCCCCCTGCCTCGTGGGCCCCCTGTTGCTCCACCGACCTCAACTCCATATATTCATGTTCGGGGTAAAAAAAATCAGAGAGAAGGATTCATCGCGTTTTACGATACGGAGCCACCGCCAAGCCCTAAAACCTCTCGGGAGGGCTGATCTGGAGTTCGTTCGGGGCTCCGGAGAGGGGAATCCGTCGCCGTCGTCATCATCAACCATCCTCCATCACCAATTTCATGATGCTCACCGCCGTGCGTGAGTAATTCCATCATAGGCTTGCTGGACGGTGATGGGTTGGATGTGATTTATCATGTAATCGAGTTAGTTTTGTTAGGGTTTGATCCCTAGTATCCACTATGTTCTAAGATTGATGTTGCTATGACTTTGCTATGCTTAATGCTTGTCACTAGGGCCCGAGTGCCATGATTTCAGATCTGAACCTATTATGTTTTCATGAATATATGTGAGTTCTTGATCCTATCTTGCAATTCTATAGTCACGTACTATGTGTTATGATCCGGCAACCCCGAAGTGACAATAATCGGGACCACTCCCGGTGATGACCGTAGTTTGAGGAGTTCATGTATTCACTATGTGTTAATGGTTTGGTCTGGTACTCTATTAAAAGGAGGCCTTAATATCCCTTAGTTTCCACTAGGACCCCGCTGCCACGGGAGGGTAGGACAAAAGATGCCATGCAAGTTCTTTTCCATAAGCACGTATGACTATATTCGGAATACATGCCTACATTACATTGATGAATTGGAGCTAGTTCTGTGTCACCTTATGTTATGACTGTTACATGATGAACCGCATCCGGCATAATTCTCCATCACCGATCCAATGCCTACGAGCTTTTCACAGACTGTTCTTCGCTTATTTACTTTTCCATTGCTACTGTGACAATCACTACAAAACCCAAAAATATTACTTTTGCTACCGTTACCGTTACTTCCATACTACTTTGCTACTAAATACTTTGCTGCAGATATTAAGTTATCTAGGTGTGGTTGAATTGACAACTCAATTGCAAATACTTGAGAATATTCTTTGGCTCCCCTTGTGTTGAATCAATAAATTTGGGTTGAATACTCTACCCTCAAAAACTGTTGCGAACCCCTATACTTGTGGGTTATCACACATCATACCGGCAATTAGTTTCAAATATCTTTTTTTCATTTCGAGATTTTAAATTGCATTGATTGTTATGGGTGGACAATTTGTTGGATTTTATATTGATATACATTTATTTTTAAAAGCAGTTTGAATGTGACTCGAAATTTCGGGATTAAAAACAGTTCGGACCGCACCGAAATATGCAAAATTTTGTATAATTATTTAACTGTGGCCACAATATGGGCTGTAATGCTAACCAAAAGAATATGGGCTCCAAAAAAACCTTAAGAATTAGCAAATAGGCTGTAAATTATTAGAAATAATGGCAGATGGGATGTATGATGTTTTCCACAGATTTGAGGCTTTCCTAAAAAAAGGTTGGCGCACAAGCAGTGACTGTTGGATGTCCATCCAACGGCCGTCGTGCTTCTTCAATCTCTGCTCTTCCTGCTCCAGCCGCTCAAAGAAGCGCTAGTGGGACTGCCTGCTCTGTCCTCCCCGCGGCCGGCTGTGCTGCCGCGCAGGCCTCACCGCCCCACCGTACTCCCATCGCTGGCCTAGCCATCCCTCTACTCACCCACACCTGCTGTTATTCTCCGGCGACGGCGGACGAACCAGTAAACCCTCATACAATCGTACTCCCCTCCGCGAGGGAAACAACTGCCGAGTCTTCCCAGCCTCCGTGTCGTTCCCTTCCTAGGCCTCGCCGTAGTCCACCGCCCTGGTGCTCTCGCCGTGGCCTGGTCAACGTGGTCAATGACCGACATGCATATGAAGTGGACTGTACGTGGAGAGGCTGACAGCTGGGTCCATGGCCGCACGCAAGGAAATGCCTCCTTATTAGGCGGAAAATAATGATTCCTCCACCTGACATCTGGGACCCACCGAAAGGGCCTCTGTATTTCGTGAAAAAAACGTTACCGCCGCTGACAGCTTGGACCCACCAGTTATATCTTCGCACGCAAGGAAGTGCCTCCTTATTACGCACAAAAAAAATGAATACTCCCCCTGCTAGCTAAGACCCAGTATAGTGGCAGGCTGACTTGTGGGCCTACTAAGGGAGCGTTTGGTTATCCAGCAAGCGCTTGCTTAGCCTGGCCAAGCAAGGGGGCAATGGATTTGGCTCCTAAGCTAGCTTGCCTTATTGCCAGTGGTTGCCATCTTTTTGTTCTATCCAGCGAGCGAGCCAAATCGGCTAGCCTCCGTCGGCAAGGCTAGCGAGGTAAACTGAGAAGGGATCCAAACGCACCCTAAGTTGACGGGAACGGAGGGCTTTGTCAAATTAGTCAATATGCACGATTCTAGCTCCAGTGACCGTACGATGTCCATCCAACGGCCGTAGTGCTTCTTCAACCTCTGGTCTTCTTGCTCCATCTGCCCAAACCAGCGCCGGTCATGCCTTGTGCTCCTGCCTCCCGTGGCCGGCTACGATGTTGCGGAGGCCTCACCGCCCTCTACTACTCCCACCGCTGGCCAGGCCATCCCTCTACTCGCCCACACCCCCTGTTATTCTGCGGCGACGGCAGCCTCACACCGCAGCGAACCAGTGAACCCTCATACTCCTCTATGCGTGGGCATCCACTGCCGCGTCTTCCCCGGCTCCACGTCGTCCCCTTCCTAGGCCTCATCGTCGTCCACCGCCCTGGTGCTCTCGGCGTGGTGTGGTCAACATGGTCAAGGAACGGCTTCCATCGAACGTGGACTATACATGGAGAGGCCGACAGCTGGGTCCACGGCCGCAGCAAGGAAGTGCCTCCTTATTACGCGCAAAATAATTATTCCTCCACCTGACAGCGGGGACCCACCGGACGGGCCACCGTATTTCGCGAAAAAATGTTTCCCCCTGACTGCTGGGTCCCACTAGCTACATCTTCGCATGCAACGAAGTGCGTACGAAAAAAAACGATTCGCCCCCCTGACTGTTGGGACCCACCAGCTACATCTTCACATGCAAGGAAGTGCGTGACAGTCGGGACCCACCTGGTCGAAGCGTACGTAGCGTTGTCATTCTGGTTGCGAACGTGTACGTACATACTGGTCGATGTAGAGGCGCGCATGTGTCGTAGTAGAGGCGCGCACGTAGCATGTACACGTACGTACAACGGCCAGTGTGCAAGAAAGAAGATACGACCACGTATGTACATACAGGCAGGGTCTCGAACGCCTACTCACGCATACGTACGGCCAAGGCTCGTGTACATGGCTGTGTCAGAATGGAGAAACTGCGTCGTCGTCGTGTTCATGGGGAGCCAACCGGCTGGGTCGTAACGGAATGCGTCGTCGTGTTCATCGGGAGAGCTTGGACGGAGCAGCCGATGGAAACGAGGCCTGGCGTACCGCAGAACAGAGGAAACAGCCTTGTGTTCGACCGGCCACGGTCGAAACAGGATCCTATTCATCAGGAGGGGTCTGGCGTACCGCAAAACGGAGGAAACGGACCTCCTACGGTTGAAACGGGGTTTTGTTGATCGGGTGGGGTGTGGCGTACCGCAAAACGGAGGAAACGGACTTGTGTTGGAGCGCTACGGTCGAAACGGGGGTCCTGTTCATCGGGAGGGATGTGGCGTACCGCAAAACGGGACTCCACGGGATACTGTTCATCTCCACCGTCGACCCCCTCCAGGCTCCACGGGCTACTGTTCATCAACCGTCGACCTTCTCCAGCCTCCAGATGCGACTGTTCATCCACGGGCTCCTGTTCATCTAGCCTCCACCGCGCGCTACTCCACCGGCTACTGTTCAACCAGCCCTCTCCACGGGCTCCTGTTCAACCACCCCTCCACGGGCTACTGTTAATCCAGCCCCTGCATCGTCTACTGTTCATCCAGCCCTCCGCCATCTACTGTTCATCAAGCCCTCCACGGGGTGGTCCTGTTCATCCAGCCCTCCACGGGGTCCTGTTCATCCAGCCCCTACCGGCTTGATCGATCGGGGTCTTGTTCATCCAGAGGCAACACCACGGGGTCCTTTTCATCCAACCCCACCGGGAACTGTTCATCCAACCCCCCCCCCGTAGCAACGCTCACTGTTCATCCAGAGGAAGCATCGATCGGCTTCAGTTAGCAGCAGTAGCGAAGGAATCGCTCGATCGGGTTCAGTTAACAGCCATCGATCGATCGCTCGGGTTCAGTAACGCGTAGCCTGCAGTGCAATTGATCGGGTTCAGTTAGAGCCCAACACCTCCCTCGGGTTCAGTTAGAGCCCGTCGCCTCGCACCCACGCGCGTGCGTGTATGAGAGAAACGCGCATCGCTCGGCCCTGACCACCCATCGTAACCGGGAACACCCCGATATTTTTCTCGCCCTCGCTTCTACCATGGTTTGTTTCCGTCATGGACGGCCCAAAGAATGTCATGCAGCTGCGTCTCCGGCCCGCTCAGGACGAAAAGCCCATTTTCTGTCATGATTTTTTGTCATAGAAGTAGGACCCCACCACATCTATGATGATACCGGGTTTTGTCACAATTATCGTCATAGAAGTGTCATAAGTATGACAGAAAAAAAATTCGTTCGGCCAAAAATGTCATGGATGTGTCTTTTTTTTGTAGTGTTCGCCTTTGTTTGCGAGGCCATGGTGGGCATTGCTCCTTCCGTGGCCCTTCTCCGCCATTTCTTCTCGTTGCACCTGATTGATCCCCGGTAGAGCTCGGGATGCCTGAGCTTCTAGGCCGTGGCGGCGACGGCCGGCTCAAGGATTGACTTCGAGCTTCCGCCGTCCATGAGCGGGTTTCGGACACGATGGGTGTTTGTCGATGGGTGTTTGTCTGGCTCCGGCTGAAGAGGCTGAAGGATCTTGGTGTGACTGCACCAATGGTGGTGAAGGAGTTCATCCGGCGCCGAGTCGCTCCGCTTCAGCGCCATTCTCGACCGATGTGGGCCTTGCTCAACAGCAAGGACCGCATGAGACTTCAGGAATCCAGGCTCCCCCTTGAGGCGCGGCGAATGGTACTTGAGGTCCTGACGGGCGTCCCATTGCCAGATGACATGCCTGAGAAGAGTTGTCTCTTGTACCATGCCTGAGAAGGTGGAATTTGTGGAGCAGATGCCCCCTTTCGACGAGTGGGGGCTGCGTCCCGCTGGCCTTGAAGGGCCTCGCGAGAACCATGTCTCCATGGTCCCCCTCCTCGCCACCAGCGCCGAACTCACTCCGGGAGTGGATGCAGGGGGCGAGCACCGCTGGAGGCCAGGGGCGTTGGTGCCGACGCGTCGAAGTTGTACGAGGCCCCCCAAGGTGCCATCCTCCGGAGCCTATGGCTCTTGCCCTGCTGCGGCAGCTGAGGGGGCGTCGCCATCCGCTGCTCCTGAGGTCGGGGCTTCTAAGGCCTCGGCAGGTCGTCGCAAGGCGGAACCCGATAGCTCTCTCCAGCCTGGCGCTCCTGAGGTCATCTCCTTGGGTGCTTCACCAGTCGCGCGCCGCGCTGGTCGTTGTCGGTGTCAAAACCGGCGGATCTCGGGTAGGGGGTCCCGAAATGTGCGTCTAAGGTCGATGGTAACAGGAGACAGGGGACACGATGTTTACCCAGGTTCGGGCCCTCTCTATGGTGGTAATACCCTACTTCTTGCTTGACTGATCTTGATGAATATGAGTATTACAAGAGTTGATCTACCACGAGATCGTAATGGCCAAACCCTAGAAGTCTAGTCTGTATGACTATGGTAATGAGTATCTCCCCCCTCCGGACTAAGTCCTCTGGTTTATATAGACACCAGGAGGATCTAGGGTTACACAAGGTCGGTTACAAGGAAAGGAATCTACAAATTTGGTCGCGAAGCTTGCCTTCCACGCCAAGGAGAGTCTCATCCGGACACGGCTGCAGCCTTCGGTCTTTGTATCTTCACAGCCCGTCAGTCCGGCCCATGGCTAACAGGCCGGACGCCCGAGGACCCCTTAGTCTAGGCCTCCCTCACTAGCCTCCGAACCTGGCTTCAATGACAAGGTATCCGGCGCGTAGTTCTGTCTTCGGCATTGCAAGGCGGGTTCCTCCTTCCGAAGTCCAAGGCGCGTAGTTCTGTCTTCGGCATTGCAAGGAAGAAAAGGGGGGCCTCCACAAATCTGGAGGCGAAGGCGCCCAAGAGGCGGAAGGGCTCCCTTGCGGATAACTCCGCGTGGGATGTCGATAGCAGTCCGAAGCGAGTGCCCCGGACCAAGCCTCGGGCCACCTCGTAAGTAAAAAACCTTATGCACATCCAAATGCCTGGCCTTTCCCCTTTGTAATATTAATATATTTAAATTATGCCATTGCAGTCCGGGCCGTCACAGCTCCCCGCGATCCTCAACTGGAGGTTCGCTAGATTCAACGGAGATGGCCAGCGTGTCACCGCCGCCCGCTCGCTCTCCCCCAAAGGACCTTCCCAAGTCAGGGGAGGTTCCGGAGATCGTCGGGGCGGCGCCCAAGGATGACTCCTCGGCCGCCGGACACATGAGGGAGAAAGCCCCCATGGGAACTGGTGATGGGAGCCAAGTTCCATTCGGCCCCCAGCGAATGGCCTTTCCCGAAAGGAGGAGGTGTGCATGTTCCGCTGGTGACCTCTGTCCAACCAGAGGCACCGAATAATCTGTTGGAAGCGCTGCGAGGCACTTCCATTGTGGATGAACACCGTGTCCTTATGGGTACGGTGATCGAGAAGGTTCAGTTCGCCAAAAGCAGACTGACCAAAGCCTGCGCTAGCCTTTTAGCAGGCTCTTAGGTAAGTAATGTAATTGTAAAAAGAATATCACAGTGTAGACAGTAGCCCGTGATGCTCTGTTCGGTGTTCGGAAGGAAAAAGCCGAGCAGAGGATCAAAATAATTTTCGCAGGAGTCTAACATAAGATGTCTATGTGAATAAGCAGGCATCGCTGCTTGCCGCTGCCGCTCAAACTGCGGAAGTCTCCGGCCTGAAGTAGAGCCTGGAGCGGGCCGAAGAAGAGATCAGCCTCACGAAGAAGCGGCTGGAGGACAGCCAAGGTATGCAGTAACCTGCCCGTATATTTAGGAATGATTAATGTTTCGTGCTGACTAAAGTGTCATGAACTTTATTAGGGGCCATGACCGAGGTGGCGGCCCTCAAGAAGGCGTTAGCCGAGGCCGAGGGCAAACCGGCCAAGGAGCAAGCCGCGTGCGAGAAGCACGAGGCCCGGGTCAGCGAGGTCCAGCAAGAGATCCAGGACGCCGTCAACAAGTATGAGTCCCTGGAGCGTGATTCTAAGACGCAAGCATCCGAGCTTGCGAAGGCCCGCCAGAGCGCACAAGAGGCTCGAGCCAAGGCCCAGGGCGCCCTTCAGGAAATCCAGGTGGCCAAGAAGATCGCGGCGGGTAAGGCTTTCATTATGCAAAGCAAGTCTGTGAAGGGAACGTTCCTTTTAGTTACCTGAATTTGGAGCTCTCCAGGGGTGTTTATGGATTTGCCACGTAGCGTATCGGATGCTGCCGAGTTCTATCGAGCCGAAGAAGGGAGTTCTACGGAGAAGCTGTTCTGGTCTCAGTACCTCGGACCATAACATCCGGTGCCCTTCAGCGACCAGCTGAAACAGCTGGTCGAGCTGCACAGGGCGACCGGGCTAGCCATGAAGGGCCTAATAGTCCGGCTATGGCCTGCCGATCCTATGGCCAGCAGCTACTTCGGACTTGTGAAGCGGCTTGTGAGTGCCTACCCATGGCTTGAAGTCATGAAGCGGTCGGTCTGGATGGAAGGTGCATGGATGGCCTTTGCCCGTGTCAAGATGCACTGGGCGAAGATGGATGCCAAGAAGCTGATGACCGAGGGACCGCCTAAGGGCAAGGAGCACCGTGAACCCGAGCTATATTTTGATAGTGTCCTGGAGGGATCCCGCCTTTTGGCGGAGCAATGTGCGAAGGATGTTATATTCCCATGAAAACATTCATGTTATCTGTCCTGTAATATGAAACAAGGTCGTTATGTAATATAATGCTTGTGACTCTTAAAATTTTACCTCCTGTGCGGCCGTTTATGAAATCTGAGGGTTAACCAGTCGTCGGCTTCTGCCCCCACGTAGATACTATGGGGGTGTTCGGGATAAATCTAAACACTCTTTACTCCACCTTCTGGTCGTTAAAGGAGGTGTTTAGTGCAACGAACAAGGCAATCAGACTATACGGGTTTTATCGCCCTCACTTAGCCATAGGAGATTGACAATGAGAATTTTGGCGAAGCCCCTGGTATTCGGAAGACCAAACCAGGGGCGCTATACACGCGTGGTCGGATAGAAACTGATTCCTCGCATAAAAGCGAAAAACTCTCTAAGGATTTGAAACCTCTCGAACAGCTGACCAGCTATCGCCGCATCATGACAGTCAGTTTTCGGCTTTCTCTACTGAGGTGCTCGTCCCGAAGAACCGGGACAAAATCGCAGTAGTTCTCCCTTTACTACCCTAGCCGATATAGCGGAACGTAAGGTAGTAAGCACAAGAGCCGGGCAACCCAACTATTGAGCAAAGACATGATTCGGAGCCGATGCATATAATGCTATAAGCTCGGGGTGCCGAACTATACTATAAAAAGTGTTCGAACTTCATTGCCGTGTTGCGGGGCGTGATGAAGCCCCTGGCGAAGTAGTACGTACCAGAATGTACGGGTGCGATTAGTAATAAATACAAAGGCAAGGAAAAAATCAAGTAATAAGCTGACACTGCCGATTAATTTCCCTTGTGATTTGATTAATACGTCGAGGCATATTTGTGCAAGTAATGCAATAAGTGAGTAAGGCTATTTAACATGCCATGACCAAGAGCGAGCTGCATGCGGGTATGTAAAACAGGTATAGCGGTCGTTAGCAGAGACCACCTGGGCCCTCCCTTGTACGTCAAAGCCCCTTGCTTCCTTGGTGTATTTCATCCTTTGACAGGGCCAATAATCCGGCCGTCGAAGAAGGCTTATGTAAAAGAAAATCTGAAAAGGAAAAAAGGGAATGGTGGAAGTATACTTGTGTCCGGTATCGGTCGAGCCGAACTATGGATCACAAACTAGTTGTGCCTCCGTCGATGCCCATGGAATTTCGAGTGCGTAATTATGTATGCGTGGTTAGAATGCCACTAGATCGGGGCTGGGACGGAGGCCGAATTGCTAATCAAGCTCTTGAAGAACCGAGTTGTCCTGTTGCGGCATAGTCCGGACTCTTTTAACGGTGTTCAGGGGCTCGGCAGCCGGATTATGGTTCTGCTTGAAAAGGCCGCGTTGTACTTCTGCTGCTAGGGCGGCGGTGTGCTCCTCTGTATGGAGGGAGCTTTCCGTGTTTCCGTTGACCATTATAATGCCGCGTGGACCGGGCATCTTGAGCTTAAGATAAGCATAGTGAGGTACCGCATTGAATTGAGCAAATGCGGTACGTCCAAGCATGTCGGATGTGGGGTTCCGGCAAACCCTTAGGGTTCGAACACTGGGGTGCGCGCGAAGTCTTTCCCTCCTACCGATCTACGCCCTAGCTCGCTAAGATCTCGCGGACGAACTCGACGAACTCGCAACACAGAGAGACACGAGATTTATACTGGTACGGGCCACCGTTGTGGTGTAATACCCTACTCCAGTGTGGTGGTGGTGGATTGCCTCTTGGGCTGATGATGAACAGTACAGAGGGAAGAACAGCCTCCTGAGGTTGAGGTGTTCTTGTGCTTGGTGACTTAGCGGGTGAGAGCTGGATGAACTACTCTATATCCCCACTTCTGTGGTGGCTAGCTCTACTTATATAAGCCTTGGTCCTCTTCCCAAATATTGAGCGGGAAGGGAGCCAACAACGGCGGGCAAATTTAAAGGGGGACAGCTAGTACAAGCTATCCTGACAAAGGTGGTCTTCGCCTGCGAAAGGCTCTGGTGGTGACGCCGTCTTGGGCTCCACGATGACCTCCGTCTTGTCGTCCTCCTGGTCTTGGTCTCGTTGCGCCTATATAGAAACCTTTGCCTGATGCCTCGGTACTCCTCGCCTGCGCCTGCTTCCTTTGCACCAAAGAGGAAACGAGGATCCTGCGCTCGCTGGCGCCCGCCTGGTGCCGATCGTCATGGCTCACGTCACGAGAGCCTCGTGAGGTTTGACCTGCCTTGATATCTCCGCTCCTCGTGAGCCTGCCTGACTAGGCCACTCTTGAGGAGGTCTTGCGTCGTCCGCCTCGCGAGGCTCGGCCCCTCGCGATGGTCTTGGATGCCTTATTGATGAAGATGGGCCGTACGGCCTGCTGACTTAGCCACGCCGTGGGCCGCAGGCAGGCAAGTCTGGGGACCACCGTTCCCAGAACACCGACAAAGCAGTGCGTGATAGCCGCTGCGAAAGGGGACGATATCGAAGATTAATTCCTCGCTTCGGAAGTTGTCCGGAGATCCGAAGACTACCTTTAGTGTGACTGAGCCCGTACAGTGGGCCTGTACACCTGGTATGACTCCTTGAAAGGTAGTCCTTGTGGGATTGATCCGTGATGGGTTAATGCCCACTTTGCGCACTGTATCATGATAGAGCAGATTGAGGCTGCTAGCACCGTCCATGAGGACTCGCGTTAGGTGGAATCCATCAATGATTGGGTACAGGACTAGTGCGGCTGATCTGCCATGCCGGATACGGGTCGGATGATCCCGACGATCAAAAGTGATCGGGCACGATGACCATGGGTTGAATTTTGGGGCGACTGGCTCCATCGCATAAACGTCCCTTAGTGCGCGCTTGCGCTCCCTTTTGGGAATATGTGTAGCATATATCATGTTCACCGTTTTGACCTGTGGGGGAAACTTCTTGTGTCCCCCTGTGTTTGTCTGCCGTGGTTCCTCGTCGTCGTCCTCGCTCTGCGATCCCTTTTGCTTGGTCTTGGCATTTAACTTGCCGGCTTGCTTAAAAACCTAGCAATCTCTGTTGGTATGTGAGGGAGTCCTGGATTACGGGGTCCTCGGGCGTCCGGCCTGTTAGCCATGGGCCGGACTGATGGGCTATGAAGATACGAAGACCGAAGACTGCACTCGTGTCCGGATGGGACTCTCCTTGGCGTGGAAGGCAAGCTTGGCGACCGGATATGTAGATTCCTTTCTTTATAACCGACCTTGTGTAACCCTAGATCCTCCCGGTGTCTATATAAACCGGAGGACTTAGTCCGGAAGGACATATACTCATTACCATAGACATACAGGCTAGACTTCTAGGGTTTAGCCATTACGATCTCGTGGTAGATCAACTCTTGTAATACTCATATTCATCAAGATCAATCAAGCAGGAAGTAGGGTATTACCTCCATAGAGAGGGCCCGAACTGGGTAAACATTGTCTCCCCTGTCTCCTGTTACCATCGACCTTAGACGCACAGTTCGGGACCCCCTGCCCAAGATCCGCCGGTTTTGACACCGACAGTATGGTTGGCTGGTTTGTCTGGGGTGCCATGGATTTGGCACGGACGGTCGAGTATGCGATCCAAGCCGGATGGTCCCTGATTGTTCCTTCTATACGGCTTTTTCCACTAACCGGACTTGGAGCTGCTGAATCCGGCGTTGACAGCAGTATCATCAGTGTTGTCTCCATTGCTTCGGCGTTTGTGTCTGCTGCGTCGGAGCTTGCCGTTGCTGTTCTTGATCTCAGAGGGGCCTGCCTCGCTGACTGTGTTTTTGCTACGAGCCAGCCAACTATCCTCACCCGCGCAAAAGCGGGTTATGAGTGCCGTGAGGGCTGCCATGGATTTTGGCTTTTCTTGGTCGAGGTGGCGGGTGAGCCATTCGTCACGGATGTTGTGTTTAGAAGGCCGCCAGGGCTTCGGCATCCGGACAGTCGACGATCTGGTTCTTTTTAGTTAGGAACCTAGTCCAGAACTTCCTGGCTGACTCCCCGGGCAGTTGAACTATGTGACGTAAGTCATCGGCATCTGGTGGCCGAACATATGTACCTTGGAAGTTGTCGAGAAAAGCTTCTTCCAGGTCCTCCCAGCTGCCAATAGAATTTTCGGGCAGACTGTTTAGCCAGTGTCGAGCTGGTCCTTTAAGTTTTAGTGGGAGGTATTTGATGGCGTGAAGGTCATCCCCGCGGGCCATGTGGATGTGGAGAATAAAATCCTCGATCCATACCGCGGGATCGCTTGTTCCATTGTATGATTCGATGTTTACAGGTTTAAACCCTTCTGGGAATACGTGGTCCATTACTTCGTCAGTGAAGCAAAGAGGGTGTGCGGCGCCTCTATATCGGGGAACATTGCGACGTAGCTCTGATGGAGTCTGTCTGCAGTTTTCAGCCCGGGCGTCACTAGGTTTGTCACGCTCAAGTAGATAGCCGTCCTCGCTCATCAAGGTGCGTCCTCGTGATCCGTAGATCGATCTTGAATGTTTTGTTCTTTTGTCCTAGTCTTGACGGAGGTCATATGTATAGCCCCGAGCTGTCTTATCCCTGCCTTTACGGTGAGGTGGGACAGTCTGGTTTTCGGCTCGGGTTGCTGTTTTATCCCGACCGCGCGATGGCCGATCAGCCGCATTGCGTGATGTTGGTGCAGGGTCTGGCGCCTCATCGTCCAGCTGAGGTAGTAATCTGCGCTTCGGGTAACTTTTGGCTGCGCGTTTAAGGCCGTATTCCTCGGCTGCCAGGACATCGGTCCATCTGTCATTGAGCAGGTCTTGATCAGCTTGAAGCTCCTGCGCTTCTTTTTCAGGCTCCTCGCAGTGGCTTATAGCTGAAGCTTAAAGCGCTCCTGCTCCAGAGGCTCCTCAGGCACGATGAAGTCTTCGTTGCCGAGGCTCACCTCCTCCTCGGAGGCCGGACGGTAACTACCGTCCTCCGAGTCTTCTTCTATGGCCTGTTCGTCAGGGCTGACATTCCCAGATTCCTGATTGTCCTGTTCGGCAGTTTGTTCATCGGGTTCCTCTGTGTCTTCGGCACCGTCCGGAGTGTTGTCGTCTCTTGTGTCAGTGTTGCTGTTCCTACTTAGGCGGGATTTAGAGCGGCGCCACTGACGCCGGCGCTTTTGTTGTGTTTTAGGAGGGTCCTCCTTTGTTGGGTTTTCTTTGTCATCGCCGCTATTATTTTTCGGCGTATCCACCATGTATACGTCATATGAGGAAGTGGCCGTCCATCGTCCAGTGAACGGCGGGTTATGGGCCTCCTCGTCCCCGGCATCGTCGTCCATACCGTCGATGTCTTCGGATCATAGTCCAGCGTGTCGGTTACGTCTTCGACAATGGCTATGAAGTGGGTGGTGGGTGGGAAGCGAAGTTCTCCCCCATCATCGGCCTCCAGTTCAAATTGGACATAATTTGGCTGTGGACAGATTCTTTAATGAGTTTAGCACATCGCCAAAGGGCGAGTGTTGGAAGATGTCTGCGGCGCCGAATTCGAAGATCGATAAACGATCAAGTTCGGCGTCCGCGGGCTCATATGGTTCGGAACTTATGACCGGAGACGAGTCCGGAGTTCCGGTAACGCAGATGTCCCATGAGTTTAGGTCCATGTGTGGCTCCAACGCCGCGGGATCCGTGTCCTCCGTGGTGGGGTTGAGCTTCCCGTCCTTGGATGGCGCAGTATGCTCCGGATCTAAGGCCGGAGCAGTTATGGGAGCCATATCCTGAAAGCGGTCCGACAACAGATTTAGGTCATGTTCGCCGAGGTGACCAGGAGCGGTCGCCGCGGTCTCGAATCCGGCGAAAGTAAAGTCTCCACGGATGTCCGCGACGTACTTCAAGCTCCCAAATCTGACCTGATGGCCAGGGGCGTAGCTATCGATCTGCTCCAGATGGCCAAGCGAGTTAGCCCGATGTGCAAAGCCGCCGAACACGAAGATCTGTCCGGGGAGGAAGGTTCCTCCTCGGACAGCGTCATTGATGACGATTAAAGGGGCCATCGAAACCTTTTTGGGGATGACACAGTGGAACTCTCAATGAAAGCACCAATGTCGGTGTCAAAACAGGCGGATCTCCGGTAGGGGGGTCCCGAACTGTCCGTCTAAGGTCGATGGTAACAGGAGACAGGGGACACGATGTTTACCCAGGTTCGGACCCTCTCTATGGAGGTAATACCCTACTTCCTTCTTGATTGATCTTGATGAATATGAGTATTACAAGAGTTGATCTACCACAAGATCGTAATGGCTAAACCCTAGAAGTCTAGCCTGTATGACTATGGTAATGAGTATCTCCCCCTCCGGACTAAGTCCTCTGGTTTATATAGACACCAGGAGGATCTAGGGTTACACAAGGTCGGTTACAAGGAAAGGAATCTACAAATTTGGTCGCCAAGCTTGCCTTCCACGCCAAGGAGAGTCCCATCCGGAGACGGGTGTAGCCTTCGGTCTTCGTATCTTCACAGCCCATCAGTCCGGTCCATGGCTAACAGGCCGGACGCCCGAGGACCCCTTAGTCCAGGACTCCCTCAGTTGCCACGTACAACGCTTGGGCCGGTTTCGCGTGGACTTCGCGGCGCTCCGCAAGAGGAAGGGGTCTCCAAGCTGCAGCAGTGGCACCGTCCGGCCGTTGAAACATAGGAAGTACATCGCCATAGATGAGTAAGTACCTTATCTTTGTAATTCCTCGAGTGCCGCTTCCCTTCCTGACGGTGGCTCTTGAGGATCCCTTCCGCCAAGGCGGTGGAGTCTCCTGAGGAGCAACCACCTCCTGCCTCAACTCCTCCGCTATTCTTGAGCACCACAAGCCTGCGCGTCGCCCCCGGCACGGGGTCGGCTGGAGAAGCGAGCCTGCCTGCAATGTGCCTCGAGCCCGTGCCTTCGCCATCTCCCCCTCGCAGCCTTGCTTGGACTGTGGTCGGCATGCCAAGGGCTCCTCCTCTGGTTGTGCTTCAACGGCGGACGCTGGAGTGCGTGCACGCCCCCATGCTCCAAGACCTCGAGAACAGGGCCAACACGGCGCTGGGCTTCATCTGCGATGAAAACGCTCCTCATCCCCACACGAACGACTATGCCAGTCACCTCCGCTTCTTCACTGACGTGGTGGCACACCTGGAGAATCGCTCCGAGAGGGCTCTCCGGCTTGTAAAAGAGAGGAGCCATGGCCTGCTCGAGCGCGCATTCTCCCGTGTCTTCAGCCATCTCCAGAACACCTACCCGAGCTTCAATTTTGACGCCGCCATTACTCCTGTACCCACGGCCATCCGGGGCGACCTGGCGTGATGGGTGGAAGATAACGTGGACGCGCTGGTGAGGGCCTTCGCTTCTGATGACGACGCGGTGGTGGTCGCGGCGGATGTAGGTGGCGTGGTCGACGATGGTGAGGGCGACGCCGGCCATGATGGTGGTGATGGCAGTGACGGCGACAGCGACGCCAGCGACGCGCCTGAGGGCGAGCCGGAGGCTGTAGTGAGTGACATGTCCGACTGAGTCCGTGCCCCCCTGCTACTGGCCCTGCATGCGAAAAAATGGACTTGGCCAAGAAAGTTGCAAGAGCATTTTGAGGAGGGGAAGCCCCTCGTGTAAACAGATTACTGCTTCTATTTCTCAAGTCAAGCCGAAAATGTGTTTTTACGGGCCTGCGAGTCCTGCCGCAGGCTTGCCACTGCGATTTACCTTAGCTAGAACAAGTCCCGAACTGGCTCATGAGGTCATGAGCTCCTGAGGGGCCTGCCGATCCGTCCGAGAGGGCCTCGCGTGGAGCGAGCGCCAGCCATGGCAGGATGCACACGCATCGCGCGCGTGCTGCGCCCAGCCCCCACTCACGAGGGGCTCGTGAGGGGGAGGCAGCAGCTGCGAACTCCAGACGTTAAGGCAAGGAACCAAACCACGGGAAATCGCTCGAATGAGTAAAGACACCCCCCGTGCATGCAAATGAAAACTCAACTCCTAACTTAAATCCAGAGCCAGAAAACGGGGCTACAGGAAAAGAGGTCAAAAGCAAATGGCTGCGTCTGGCACCTAGTCTAGTCTTCGAGTCTTCTCACCAGCGCGGAGCTAAGTGCTGCCACTAGGACGTGGGTGGGAGCCCCCGAGGCCCGAGGGCGGCACTCCGGAGACTCCGGGGCGTGTACAGCCCCACTCATTATTACGTGATAGTGTCACAAGCGGAGACCTTCACAGGCGTGAGCCTTACTTCATATCGCCAGACGAGGGCCCTGCCTTGCGCCACCCTCTACCACTGTTGGGACGACTGGAAACCAGGACGACACCAAGGGGCAAAGGGGACGCCAGCGGCGCCCTCGGCGACCACGGGTCCTCTGCCGGGGGGAAGGCTCGCCGGCGCCTGCCCGGCAGAGGGCCTACCTCCGGGCAACGCCTTGCTCTGTGTGACGCGGGAGGGGCCTTGCTCCTAGCTCTTCCCATGCAGCCCCCAGTGTGCCTCTCCGGGTGGAAGGGGTAGCACCGCGCTGGAGCCGTCGCCTAGCACTGTGACTTGATTCACTTGTGACCCATGGTTAGCGTAAGCCTGCTCCTGGCAGATTAGTGGTACCCTGTAGCTGTTGTCGACGGCGTGGTTGGCGGGGCTCTCGGGCGGCTCCTCGAAGGCCTCAGCTCCTAGCACCTCCTCTTTAGCCTGGCTCGAGGAACGAGCCGGGGTCATCTTCCGGCGTGTACTCCTGGTTCATCATGCGGGGCACGTAAGCCTCCGACGCCATCGCCCCGAAGACCTCGCCGAAGTGCCCCACGCTCCATGTCGCCCGGCCCATCGCGCCGTCCTGAGGATGGTAGGGTAGTGCCCTGCAGGGGCCATGTGCGGCAACGCTCATGCCCACACCCATCGAAGGTGGCGCGGGTGCGATGGGGCACCCGGCGCCGTGGGTCGCGCCGGTGTCGATGAAACCCCCGGGCGGGCTTGGGGTACGCCTGCGCGGCGAGGCCCGCCGTGGGATCCGGCCGCGGCCTGAGATGTAAGCTGGTAGCAGAAGGGTGGCGCTCCTGTGGCCGCCGCGTCCAGCAGCTCGGCGACGCGTTCCAGCAGTGCATCCCGGCTGCTCTCCATCAGTCGGCACCGTAGTAGCTCCCGTGCCACTGTGAGTGCAGCCCTCATATTTGCCTGTTCCTGCCGGGTGTGCGGCGCCATCGCCGCAACGTGGCTTGAGGCCCTTGTGGGGGCCCGCGCCTGTCGCGGAGTAAGGGTGGATGGCGCCTGGCCGCGCTGCCCGCGCCGCGCAGCGTTTGGCGGCGCGCGTGCCGCCTGGAGCGCGGGGTTGAGGTCTTCCTGAGTGGACGACACCGTCCGGGCTGTCCAAGCTGCCCAGCGGTCGGTGTTGGTTCTCGGGTCGCCGGACATCGGAACCGCGGAGTGTCGGTGGATCAACTAGCGGAGGAGAGGCTCCGGCGCACCCCGACCTGGCGCGCCAAATGTCGGATTTCGGGTTCCGGCAAAACCCTTTAGGTTCGAACACTGGGGTGCGCATGAAGATCTCTCTCTCCCTCGATGGTTAGCTCGCTCAAGGATCTCACGGCCTAGCTCGACGAACTCAAAGAACAGAGGGACACGAGATTTATACTAGTTCGGGCCACCATTATGGTGTAATACCCTACTCCAGTGTGGTGTGGTGGATAGCCTCTTGGGTTGAGGATGAACTGTACAAAGGGAAGAACAGCCTCCTGAGGAGAGGTGTTCTTGTGCTTTGTGAGCTGGTGGATCCTCCTCCCCTATGGAGGTGGCCAGTCCTATTTATAGAGGCCCGGGTCCTCTTCCAAAATATTGAGCGAGAAGGGATCCCACAACGGCCAAGTTTGAAGGGGGACAGCTAGCACTACAAAAAAAAGACATATCCGTGACATTTTGGGCCGAACGAAATTTTTTTCTCTCATACTTATGACACTTCTATGACGATAATTGTGACAAAACCCGGTATCATCACAGATGTGGTGGTCCTAGTTCTATGACAAAAAACCATGACAGAAAATGGGCTTTTCGTCCTAGGCAGGCCAGAGACACAGCTGCATGACATTCTTTGGGCCGTCCATGACGGAAAAAACCGTGGTAGAAGCGAAGGCGAGGAAAATATCGGGGTGTTCCCAGTTACGGTGGGTGGTCGGGGCCGAGCGATGCGCGTTTCTCTCGTACACGCACGAACGTGGGTGCGAGGCGTTGGACTCTAACCGAACCCGAGCGAGGCGTTGGGCTCTAAATGAACCCGAGCGATTGCACTGCAGTCTACGCGTTACTGAACCCGAGCGATCGATCGATGGCTGTTAACTGAACCCAATCGAGCGATTCCTTCGCTACTGCTGCTAACTGAAGCCAATCGATGCTACCTCTAGATGAACAGTGAGCGTTGCTGGGGGGGTTTGGATGAACAGTTCCCGGTGGGGGTGGATGAACAGGACCCCGTGGTGTTGCCTGTGGATGAACAGGACCCCGATCGATCGAGCCGAGTTGGGGCTGGATGAGCAGGACCCCGTGGAGGGCAGGATGAGCAGGAGCACCCCGTGGAGGGCTGGATGAACAGTAGACGGTGCAGGGCTGGATTAACAGTAGCCCGTGGAGGGGTGGTTGAACAGGAGCCCGTGGAGAGGCTGGTTGAACAGTAGCCGGTGGAGTAGCGCGCGATGGAGGCTGGATGAACAGGAGCCCGTGGATGAACAGTCGCTGGTGGAGGCTGGAGGAGGTCGACGGTGGATGAACAGTAGCCCGTGGAGGCTGGAGGGGGTCGACGGTGGAGATGAACAGTATCCCATGGAGTCCCATTTTGCGGTACGCCACACCCCTCCCGATGAACAGGACCCCCGTTTTGACCGTAGCGCTCCAACACAAGTCCGTTTCCTCCGTTTTGCGGTACGCCACACCCCTCCCGATCAACAGGACCCCCGTTTCGACCGTAGGAGGTTCGTTTCCTCCGTTTTGCGGTACGCCACACCCCTCCCGATGAACAGGATCCCGTTTCGAACATGGCCGGTCGAACACAAGGCCGTTTCCTCCGTCCTGTGGTACGCCAGGCCTCGTTTCCATCGGCTGTTCCGTCCAAGCCCTCCCGATGAACACGACGACGCATTCCGTTTCGACCCAGCCGATTGGCTCCCCATGAACACGACGACGACGTTATTTCTCCGTTCCAACCCAACCATGTACACGAGCCCTGGCCGTACGTATGCGCGAGTAGGCGTTCGAGACCCTGCCCGTATGTACATATGTGGCCGTATTTTCTTTCTTGCACACTGGCCGCTGTACATACGTGTACATGCTACGTGCGTGCCTCTACTACGACACGTGCGCGCCTCTACATCGACCAGTATGTATGTACACGTTCGCGACCAGAATGACAACGTTACATATGCTTCGACCAGGTGGGTCCCGACTGTCAGACACTTCCTTGCCTGCGAAAATGTAGCCGGTGGGTCCAGCAGTCAGGGGGGCAAATCGTTTTTTTTGCCCAGACGCACTTCCTTGTGTGCGAAGATGTAGCTTGTGGGTCCCAGCAGTCAGGGGGAAACATTTTTTCTGCGAAAGACGGTTGCCCGTCCGGTGGGTCCCCGCTGTCAGGTGGAGGAATAATTATTTTGCGCGTAATGAGGCACTTCCTTGCGGCCGCCGTGGACCCAGCTGTCAGCCTCTCCACGTATACTACTTTTCCGATGGAAGTCGTTCCTTGACCACACCACGCCGAGAGCACCAGGGCGGTGGACGACGGCGAGGCCTAGGAAGGGGACGCCGCGGAGCCGGGGAAGACGCGGAAGCCCATGTGGAGAGGAGTATGAGGGTTCACTGGTTCGACTGTGATGTGAGGCTGTCATCGCCGCAGGGCCTGGCCAGCAGTGGGAATAGTAGGGGGCGGTGAGGCCTCCGCGGTAGCACAACCGGCCACGGGAGGCAGGAGCATGCGGCACGACCGGCGCTACTTTGGGCGGCTGGAGCAAGAAGACCAGAGGTTGAAGAAGCACTACGGCCGTTGGATGAACATCGTACGGTCACTGGAGCTAGAATCGTTCATATTGACTAAGTTGACAATGCACTCCGTCCCCGTCAACTTAGTAGGCCCACAAGTCAGCCTCCCACCAAGGTGGGTCCCAACTAGCAGGGGGAGTATTCATTTTTTTGTGCGTAATAAGGAGGCACTTCCGGTGGGTCCGAGCTGACAGCGGGGGGAACTTTTTTTCGCAAAATACGGTGGCCCGTCCGGTGGGTCCCAGCAGTCAGGGGGGAACATTTTTTCGCCAAATACGGTGGCCCGTCCGGTGGGTCCCTGCTGTCAGGTGGAGGAATAACTATTTTCCGCGTAATAAGGAGGCACATCCTTGCGGCTGCCCTCTTCCAATGGAAGTCGTCCTTGACCATGTTGACCACGACGCGCCGAGAGCACTAGGGCGGTGGACGACGGCGAGCGGCGAGGCCTAGGAAGGGGACGACGAGGAGTCGGGGAAGACGCGGCAGTGGAAGCCCGCGCGGAGAGGAGTACGAGGGTTCACTGGTTCGGCTGCGGTGTGAGGCTGTCATCGCCGCAGAATAACAGGGGTGTGGGTGAGTGGAGGGATGGCCTGGCCAGCGGTGGGAGTAGTAGGGCGGTGAGGCCTCCGCGGCAGCACAGCCGGCCACGGGAGGCAGGAGCAGGCGGCACGACCGGCGCTGCTTTGGGCGGCTGGAGCAAGAAGACAAGTGGTTGAAGAAGCACTACGGCCGTTGGATGGACATCGTACGGTCACTGCAGCTAGAATCGTTCATATTGACTAAGTTGACAAAGCCCTTCATACGCGTCAACTCAGTAGGCCCACAGGTCAGCTTCCGAAACGGTGCACCCCAGATGTGAGGGGGAGGAATCATTTTTTGGGCGGGTGAAGCTAGAATATCTGAGATTGAAGAAGAAGCATGGCATCCGTTGGATGGACATCCAACGGCCACTACTGCTAGAACCGTGTGTTGACTAAAATAAATTGACAAAGCCCTGCATACGCGTCAACTTCTTTTTTTAGGGGACGCGTCAACTTAGTAGGCCCACACGTGTGGCAGAGAACTTATAGCCCATTTGCGATTTGTAAGAATGTACTGCCCATTTTTGAATTCTAATGCAATTTACTACAACCCATTTACAGTTTGTTAAAAGTACAACCCATTTTCTAGCTAGGACAATGATTAATAATTTCTACCAACCGTTCAAGACAGAATTCAATCAAATTTCCCACATTTTGATGGGATCCAAAATATTTTTATCCTGAAATTTCTAGTCAGATTAAATATAAATTTGTATTATGTAAAAAACTAACGAAACATTGCGCACGCAACAATTAAGAATTAAGATTTTGAAAATCCATAAATTATATTTTATAAACTAATTTCGTGCTTTGTGCATTTTTTTATATTTACTGCCCAGTTTTTATAATTACATCCCATTTATTATTTTTTAAAGCCATTTTCCGGTTAAGCCTAATGCATCCCTCCTAGGAAAGATTTGCAGCCCAATGGGGCAGAGAATAACAAGTTGACCTTGCCTGGGTATTCCTCAAAAAAACGTATAGCTGGGCTAGCCATTTTCATCTTGAAAGAAAATTAATATCTGGGCTGGATATCTGTCGTGGGCTAGACGGGCCACAGCCCGCCCAGTTAATACCCTCCTCTCCTCTGAACAACAACGAAAACATCGCCAAGAAAAACTCTGCAGTGCTCACGCCTAAAAAACACAAATACTGCTCGAGCTGCTTGGTTCCAGCTGTCAGCTGCATCTTGTGCAATACTCTCGTTTATATTGACTACATAGGTTGACAATGGTGTGGGACCGTGATGTCAGGAAACCAGGAGGAAGCAAAAATATATAGTTGTACATAATAAGGAGGGACTTGCGTACGTACGGCTATGGCCCTAGTGGGTCCCTACTGTCATCCAGTCAAAATAAAGTCATCTCCTAAATCTTAATGTTCATTGACCATGTTAACAATGCTCGGCGCCACGGCGAGCGCAACAACTCGAAGGATGATGGAGAGGGCCTCGCGGGCCCTATGGATGGTCTGATACAGCTCCCACTGCTCATTCAGGAAGCCAGGATCATCGGACACCTATGAGTACCTTCGAGAGACTGAGACGGTATGAAACGGTAAAGCCGCGCTTGGGAGCTCTGGTTTATTTCACACCTGTATTAAGATACAAGTGTAATTAACTCGTCATCGGAAACGACGCGTAAAATACAGGCGTAATGAAACCGAGGGCCCGAGGTCTGTAAGTAAAACCGGCGGGTTACGCGTGTAATTTGAGAGACCGGTGTGTATTTTACTAGTCGAAATCGACCAACCAAGCGCTTCGCCCGAGACGATCTGCTTTTATTTACAAGCGTCAGTTTTACAACCGGTTTTGGTTGGAAAGCGACGATCCAATCATGGCCTAAGATGATGAGTTGGTCGGAAGATCATATGGTTTCACGTCTAACCTACCTGACTTGTCGTATAGGCTATGAATGAAACATAAGACTACGAACTTCTTAAGCACAGAAAAAACAAAAGAGGATGATCTTCCTAACAAGCAAATCACTGGCACTAGATCGACATGCAAAACAATACGAAGCATCATTCTCAGGAGGCACGGTGAACAGCTCATGATGCCGCATGCCACAACATTGCAAGCTTAGCTTTGCAATCAAACACAAGGCCTGGCATTACATAGAAAATATTCAGAACAAACTCATAAAATATCTTACATAAGTCAACATTCATGTGACTATGCATCTCAGCAGAGTAAATATTTACTTCTGAACTGAAGACAGGAATAGGAAAAACCGATCGACGTTGCTCACAGCAAAGGGCGTCCCACTCAAAAATATCAAATGCATGTCTTCTGGCTAACTTCAATGAGAAAAAATTGACAAGGTTTTCCAATTCCAATATATTAAACTAATGTCAACTTTGACAAGCTTTTCCCATTCAAAATATGTAATGCCTATGATTGTGGAACGGGCAGGGTTTGTCATTAGTTTGTCATCTGATAGTCCGGTGGCTCAAGGTGACGACGAATGATTAGAGATCCATTCGATGTATTATGCATGATGTGAAGTATTATGGAGGACACGAACCATCTGAACATTTTCTGCAGTTCCACTAAAATAAACTGAGCATCCCTGTGGATTTTGTATTTATATGCTGCCAGAAAACAAAGACACATCAGCACACACATGAATATTGGCCCCAGTGCAAACCCACCAATCGGAGGACTAACAGACTGAAAGTACGGTAAACAGATTACCATACCCAGATGCCCCATCATTGTTGCTTAGAGTGACATTGACAGACTTGGAGTCCTGTCCTAGCTTCTTGGTACTTGTTTGGGCACTTGTTTACCCAGTGTTCCTCTGAACCACAAGTAAAGCATCCATCTCCCTTTTTGTCTTTATTCTTACCCTTCTTAATGGCCGACGCTGGCAGCACCATTCAAACATATAGTCCGGTGCCTCTAGGTGACGACGAATGATTAGAGAACCATTCGATGTATTGTGCATGATTAAGTATTATGGAAGACACAAACCATCTGGACATTTTGTGCAGTTCCACTAAAATCAAGCTGAGCACCCCTGTGGATATCGTATTTATATGCTGCAAGAAAACAAAGACACAACAACACACACATGAATATTGGCCCCAGTGTCAACCCACCAATCGGTGGACTAACAAACTGAAAGTACGGTAAACAGATTACCATACCCAGATGCCCCATCATTGTTGCTTAGAATGACATTGACAGATTTGGAGTCCTGTCCTGGCTTCCTGTACTTGTTTGGGCACTTTTTGCCCAGTGCACTCCACGTGTTGTAGAGTTTCCTATGCTCTCTGCATACTAGTCATGTCACCAGCGTCTACTAATACTCTGTAAAGATTCTCGATCATTCCTTGTGTAATGTAGCGCAAACAGTGACTACTTCTTTCTGCAAAGTGGTAAGACCAACTGGACCCACTAATGCAGCAGTTTGCCTTAGACACATTGGCTCCTTTTGTGCAGTTCAACTAAAATCAAAGTCCGAATAAAACCGAGCTTTAACTTTGATATCCCTGTAAGCAACAAAAGGTATAAGGGAAACAATTACTGAGAAATCACGGTTGATGACTTGTACTCCGAGAAGAAAAACATCTACTGATCTACCTTATCTTAATGGGAAACAAAGCAGGAGAGTAGCAATTCTCAATCAGTGTGATTCATTCATATTAACTGAGACATTATCTTAACAATGCCTTGTTTCAACATGTATAAAGAACGAAAAAGCAGAAAAGTATCATTCCTAAAACAATGGGACTGATTCATTTTAGCAGAGACATTATCTTAACAATACCTTGGTTAAACATGTAGAAAGAACTACAAAGCAGGATAGTACCATTTTTAAAACACTATAATTGATATATATAATAACAGAGACATTATCTGAACAATACATTTCTTAAACATGTACTCCGGCCGATCCCTAACAGAAATGGTACTTCCGCCGATCCCTAACAAGTGTTGCAGTTTTGAACTAAGATTCAATAGTTAATTCTGAGGAAAGTCGGTACTGACCTTTCAAGACCAAGATTTGAAACAACTCGTGAGGAAGACCTGAGAGAGATCTCAACACATATATGGAAATCCGGTCTCATTTTGTGCAGTTCCACCAAAATTAAGCGAAGCAAAATGTCGCAATAGCAACAAGTTGAATAGATATCCCTGTTTTTACAGAGGCAAAAAAGGAATCAATTACTGGCCAATAAAGGAGGATGAAACATACGGCCACAAAAATGGTAATCCCGCCAATCCCTAACAAGTGTTGCAGTTTTGAAATAAGATTCAGTAGTTAATTGCGAGAGTGGCATTGCTTAATTTTACCAACGGCATTAGATTAACAAAAAGCATAAAGAGTTCCAGGGGAGAGTGGGCGCAACAACAACATGTGCTTCCATCTACTTATAAAGGGGGTGATGCAGAGTTTGTTGTAACAAAGCAAAAAGCATAATGTCTGGGTTGGTCCCATTTCTGTTCACTACTTAATGGGAAAAGACAACAATAGAATAGCTTCAATTCAACATTTATTTAATAAAGTACCAATACAAGTAGCACAACATCTCAAAACACATTGCACGATCATGTGGATGAAGGCAAGTACCAACCTGTCATGACGCACACAAGATCACGTAAGAATCTGCCAACACGAATAGGAAATCACACTCGTAGGCAGGAGTCGGTCTACTTGGTCCCATTTTAGTGGAACTGCACAAAATGATCGGAATGTTGCATGCTCTAGAGAGCTACTTTTTTTCCCAACATGCCTTGTTGATTTAGACAGAGCTGGGGGGACGTTGCTGCCAATGAAAGCATGGATCAATTTTAATTTATCACCTTCTCACAACTTTGTCTTCAGTTGTGATGTAAATATCAGCTCTGATTAGCAAGGAAGTTAGTTTTTGATTATTTCCGAAAGAGCATCGATGGCGAGACACACGAAACAAAAGCTAAAAGCTAACACCATTGTACAATTTCATATCGCTGGAAAATTATTTGTATAGTACGTCAATTATGTAAACAAATGCTGGAAGCTTGATAGCATTGCCAGAAGCCTCTTCGGCATCTGGGTCCATGTGCCATGCACAAAATTATACTCCTTCGTTCCTAAATATTTGTCTTTTTACAAATTTCAAATGGGCATATTTTAGAGTGTAGATTCACTCATTTTGCTTCGTATGTGTACTCCCTCCGTTCCTAAATATTTATCTTTCTAGAGATTTCAACAAGTGACTACATACGGAGCAAAATGAGTGAATCTACACTCTAAAATATGTCTATATACATCTGTATGTAGTAGTCCATTTGAATCTCTAAAAAGACAAATATTTGAGTAGTCACTCGTTGAAATCTCTAGAAAGACAAATACTCCGGAGTATATTTAAGAACCGAGGGGGTAGTGCACAGCCGCATCGGAGACTCAGACCGGTTGTTGTGCCGCATTAATAGTGAGTAATGGGCAGTCAAATCATAAGCCCCACCTTTCCCACTGTAAGTTGCTCGGAAAAAGCAACCATCAATACGCTCTTCTTTGAATCCGCTCATACTACTCCATTCGTCACTGTTTATAGAGCACGCTTCAGAAAAAGAGAAAATCTCTGGGACCAAGGCGACTAGTGATCGGCCTGAAAAATAGCATTGGTAGTTATAGCACGGTGTCTATTACTAGAGGAAATAATGCGTACACACATGCATGCAGTGCTTCCACCCCGGGTACAGACATGCATGCACTTTTACTCCACTCCGTTGTACTACATCGAGAGAAAATTGCGGTTACCACGCCCTAATTAATTGAGCATTAAACCAAACGCGTCTAAAGTCTCTCTGGTGTTGGAAATGCATTGAGAGAAATGCATCATAATGAAGCGCGCCCTATAAACTGTGACGGAGGGAGGAGTAGTATGAAGGTGCAAAACCAAGTACGCGTATGGCCACTCGGTCAACGCACCTCCTCTTGGCATATCACTGACATGTGGGACCGGAGTGTGAGCAAACCGATCTCAATTGACGGCAAAATAGCCAACCCGTCGTTCCTTGAGAGAGACGAGGAGCGAGAACACATAGACGGGCTCGCACGGAGGCCAAGATATATTCGAGCATGGTTGATCGATATCATCATTACATGTTGGGCTGCCGTTTTCTGCCCTTCTCCGGAATAAATGTGTACTTTATCATAGATTAAAAAAATAAGAGTACAGAGGCTCCACCATGCGGTTCTAGTAGTAGTACTACTCGTACTACTAAACCTTGCGCTTGGCTCTTCGCCTCTTCGTGAAGTCGAACAATGATGGTACTCCGCATGTTCGGTAATATAGTGTATGCCTCTGGCAATCTGACAGCGAATGAACTGATGCATGTCCACCGCCTGGGCGAGGGTACGTGTCATTAGTCAAAAGGCATAAGCGAGCTTCACCTTGTCCTGCAAGCTTCTCCTCGTTCTGCGAGTTGACTGGACACACCAACAAGTAGTGCTAGTCCATACTCCCTCCTTTCCGGTTAATATGGCTTAATCTTTTTTGTGGGTAAATGAGAGAGCTTTATTCATATATAAGCATTCTTAGGACGATCAGCCAAGACACTAGTCACTAGGAAGCGAGGTACCCCGCAAAAAAAGAAGTAGGAAGCGAGGTGTTTCATCAAGCCAGCTCTCGGCCACATTCAAAGTGCAGCAAGCACGGTTCGCACAAAGATGTGACGCAAGGTTTGCTGACCTGTTTACAAGCTGAATAACAAAAAAAGAGGAAATATTACCGAGCGCTCCTATTTGTAACAGGATATGAGCCAGAATTAAGCGAGAATTGTGGCGAGTGTTCCATGCAATCAACTTCCATTATCACATGTGAGAACCCTCGAAGAGAACCAAATGTGTTGAAGATTGCTTTATCACATTTTAAAAATATAATAAGAGTGCAGATGCTCCTCCATCCGGCTCCTAGTACTAATATAGTACATACCTCTATAGACTATAGTAGTAGTACTAGTACTAGTAAACTTTGCGCTTGGTTGTTCGCCTCTTCGGGAAGTGCAACAATAATAGTACTAGTATAGTGTATGCTTCTGGCAATCTGACACCGAATTAACTGTTGCACGTCCACCGCCTGAGCGAAGGAGAGCTTGCATTAGTCAAAAGTTTCTCCTTGTCCTGCGAGCCACCGCGCGCAAGCTTCTCCCGTCCTGCAAGCTTCTCCTCGTTCGGCAAGTTGACGGGACACGACAAAGTAATGCTAGTCCATACTGCTTCCTCTCCGGTTAATATGGCTTAATTTCAAACGAGATAAATACACTGTCTGTCACTGTATATTTGAAAAATACGGTCAGTGGACTTCATAATATGCTCATTGAGCTCAATATATACATTTTCCGGTTTTTATACGGTCGCTAGCTCACCCTGGCTGAGTATTTGTGTGCATGCACATGTAGGTTGAGCACTTGAGTGTGACCGTGTGTGTTCCGTCGTGTGCTCGGACATGCATGCATTAGGGCGTCACGCGCGTTTTTCCATCCATGTGTACTTGGGACTGTTGCATACACGTAGGGGGAGTACGTGTAGGGGCCACTAAAGGAGCAGTCAAATCACACAGTAAGTTAGTCGGAAGAAGCAACCATCATTTTACTCTTCAATGACACGTACGCAATATAAAATGGTTGATATGGAGAGAAAAAGAAAACCACTATATATACACTAGCAGGAGCCTAAGCTACAAGCCTGCTTGCTTGGCTTGCTCTCTTCACAAGCATAGAACGATGGTGGCCACACCGCTGGTCACATATCCGGCCTGATCCCACAGCTGGGGGAAGGGAACAATGTTCTGCGTAGACGCGGTCGACATCGGCGAGGGAGAAAATCCAAAGTCGGTGCGTCCCAATCGGGGGTCACCGCGGTATGGGCCGATGCCGCGTCCCAACCGCCCTTCTGGCTACAGCCCGACGTCCCAGGTAGTCCATCTTCCTTTTGGAGCCGGCTTGCTCCACTGCCGCAGCTCCCCACGTAGCTCCATCTCCATGTCGATCTTTCTCTACTTCTACCTGCTTCTACTTGTGATTAGTTTATGTCTCATGAACTAGTGCCAGTACTATTATTCTAATCACACTTCTTCAATATCTTTGCCATCCGGGATGCTCAGCTCGATTATAGTGGAACTGCACAAAAGCATCGTATGATCCGAGGGTGCCAGCCGTCTTTCCTTCGATAGGTTATGCCTTGGCATCGAGCAAAACCAACGTTTAAATCACGTCTGTCGCATTCGTGTCTCACCCTCCTCCATGGCTCGACCCCACACGGTCGCTCGGCATGCCACTCACCGCAAACCAAGTATACGATAACATTCCCGCCTACTTGTCGATGGATCGCGCCATGGAGTACAAGTACTACTGGAAGAGATTGACGAGTTGGGGGAGGACAGCTAGTTGTAGCACGGACTCCCAAGAACTTTTTACATGCATGTTGTGGCCGGCTCTTGCGACCTTTGAACACGGAGAAGTCGCGTGCACCAGGAAGCGGCGCGGGCGACGCTCTCTCGGCCGGCGCACCGCTTCAATGCCGGCGCCAGTGAGAGGTCGCGTCCGCTCTGGCCGGGCATGAATGCGACACTGCCCGTCTCGGGTGGGAAGCACTCGCGGGTGATGAAGAGCGTTCGGGTTGGTCAGGAGCGGCCGTGGCAGCGGTCCGGACGCCCGCAAACAAGTGATGTTGTACATTAATATTGCCGCGTATATAATTAACAACGTAAATAATGTGCCAGTTGGACAAATATGATTGGAGATGGAGATGGAAATGGAATGTTACGTAAACACGGATATGCAGGTCTATGTCTATGTGTGTGTGCGCGACGACTCTCGCGACCTGGAAGCGGGGGCGTGTTTTTGATCGAGTTTTCTTTCTTGGTACGTTAAAAAATTGTCCGCCAGTTTTTGTTTCTTTTTTCCGGGAACGCGCATATTCTATTTAAAACCACTGCTATGGAGAGATTGTTTTACTCCATTATAGCCTCTTGTTTGATAGAGTTTCTCGTCTCTCGCTCTCTCACCCTCTCCATATCAAAACAAGATGACAGTGTCCACACTATCTCTCTCCTCACCGGTGGTCCCAGATCCGGCTGAATCTCGTCCGCTGCGGGAGGTGAGGAGGTGCAGCATTGACGTTGTCGCCGTCGGCGATGGAGGAAGCCGATGTGCACCGTCCTCTCGGAGCCGGTGCTGGCACGGACAAGGGTCCTCCGCGCCCTTGTTCGCTGCCGTCGTGTGGGAAGATCCCCCCGCTAGCCTAAGCGACATCTCGCCCACCTGAGGTATAACTTCTTGTACTGGTCCAGCTCCCCAGGTCGCTGCATGCGGGTTTTCTTCTATGCGACTACTCCCCAGCTCGCCATGTATAGTAGCTAGGGTTCGTCGGCTGGTCCAACATCACCTACTATTATAGAGGAAATGCCAGTCGAAAAGTTGTCCTGATTTATGCCTCGGTGGAGGTATACGTGTTGTTTCGACAAAAAGTACATGGTGGTTGTGCGGTCATTGTCCATATGCTCCTATTGCTGCTGCTAATCTAATACTATCACTGGTTAAATGAAGAAATGCTTTTTTTCTCGGGTATCCTGGTTTAGTTCCCATCAAGATAATCATGATGCTTCTGTTTGTTGGTGTACTTTTCATAATTCTTATTGACAATTGAGATGTCGTTGTTAATCGTGTAAAACAAAGTAACAACACTATATCCCTTTTTTATATTTTTGGAAACAGCGATGCGTATCTCCATACCCGGGCATGTCTTCCTCAATTTTAGTGGAACTGCACAAAATTGGATGGCCATTGTTGTTCTGCCTCACTGTCCTCTGCCACGTGGTTCTTCCTTCCTCGAGCTTGACTACTGAGAAGAAACAGACCACAGTGAGGATTTGTCGAACTTCATAGGTGCCTAACCCAAACTTGATGCCAAATGGATGATGCATCACCACGATGACCTATCGATGCTCATGGTTGCGCCTCATGGTTGCATCGGCTGGTGAAGCTGATCGATTTTCAATGAAAAACAAGCTGCCTTCCATCAGTGCTCTTTGCTTGTTACCCACAAAGATGATATCCTTCGTCAGTTCACCTTGGTTGTGTTGGAGACGCAGTCGTCTTTCACGTTGGTGCAATTTTATCACACAATTGGCTATGAACCAAATGTTTCCTCGAAGAAGGATCGACGTTGGTACTAAGAGCATAAGTTTTGTATTGATTTCTAAGCCTTCTCACAACTTTGTCTCCAGCTCCCCTGTAATTTATTTGTCCAGCTATTAACTTTGATTAAAAAATGGTGTGGACTAAAAACCCGGATGGACGTAGTAGCCCTCCATTTTTATTTACTCCGCATATTAGATTTGACTGAAGTCAAACTTTGTAAAGTTTGACCAAGTTTAGGCCGAACACAACAAACCATAATTATTAGAGAGGGCAAACTGTACATACTCTCAAACCTTTCTGATAATTGAAATTAAAATTCTTTATTTGTACACACTCTCACACGTTTCCGATAATTTGGCGCATGTCTGGTTGTTCACTTAAGGGAGGGTAGTGTACCACACGTGAAGGACAGGAAGTGCGACCTGGACGCGCGGATCGTTAGTTCATTAGAAGTACTCCCTCTGTTCCTAAATATTTGTCTTTCAAGTGGTTTGCAATGGACTACCACATACGGATGTATATAGACATTTTTTACAGTGTAGATTCACTCATTTTGCTCCGTATGTAGTCATTTGTTGAAATCTCTAGAAAGACAAATATTTAGGAACAGAGGGAGTAGTAGTTTTCTTCACTAGTACGTTAAATAAAGAGTTTCGTTTCGTACTTACACAATTTAAAACGGTTGTTATGGAGAGAATAAGAAAACCACTCCACTATATATTAGTCATATACACGATGCTATATGGACGCAGCTTCATTGACTTTAGTGCACCTGCCTTTGGGTTTATGACAGTTGGGCCCAAAATGTGGCTGGCCCACCTGTCATACAGCCAAAAGCAGGTGCAGTTAAGGCACCAGAGCTCAGTCCATACTACAGTATATATATAAGCTGGAGCCTCAGCGCTTGTTCGCTAGGGTTTGCACTCTCCACACTCTCGCCGCACTACATATATATACACGCTGGAGGCTCACATTCCTTTGCTAGGGTTTGCTATATTCACTGTCTCTCACCCTCTTCACCAGATCTAAACAAGACTGCGTTGTGGCCTCTGTCTCTCTCACCCCCCTCATAGCTGGCGAAGGAGGCGTCCGGATCCCGTCGCACCGGGAAGGGGAGGAGGTGCAGCGTTCACTCTATCGCCTTCGCCGAGGGAGGGAATCCACTGCCGGCTGCCCTTTTCTCTTTCACCCAGCGCATATGCAGGAGGGCCACCAACCCCTTCTTCCCTGCTGCCGTACGTAGTGTGGGCAGATCCGACCTCCCGCCGCACGCCTTGCCACATCCCGACGACCCTAAGGTATATGTTTCTTTGAAACCGTCATTGGTCTAGCTGCATGCTGATCTTTTTCGATTCTGTAGTCGAATCTAGGTCTTGGTTCAAAGAGGAAAGAAGGGTGCGGTGGGGTGGAGCATGAATCTAGGACGTGGTTCAATGAGGAAAGGAGGGAGGGAAAGTAGTATAGAATAGCTATCCAGCCGCTTTGTTGGTCGAAAAGGGAAAAAGGGGGTAACCCAGTACACTCATCTGTAAGGAACCGAACTCTTTGTTGAAAAGGGAAAGAAACTGGGGGGTCGGGTAGTTTGTGCAGGACTAGATTTGCTGCCCTTACATCAGAAAAAGTTTCAAAGAGAACAAATACGGGACCAACGCAGATATGCTGCTTGAATACATACTCGGCATCACCCATTTATACGTGTGACGCACATGGTGCTGGCATGTCCCATGTCCCATCCACATGATCGTGCAGTGTGTTTTGGGATATTGTGCTACTTGTATTGGTACTGTTTTAAATAAATGTTGAAGTGAAACTATTGTATTTTGAGCAATGCCAACTACTGAACTATTTTAAGAGAATTTCTGTGTTAATATGAATCAATGCAACCGTTTTAGAAATGCTACTGTCCTATGCATTGTTTTCCATCAAGATAAGGTAGATGCTTCTTTTTGTGGCCGCATGTTTCATCCTCCTTTATTGGCAGTAATTGTTTCCTTTTTTGCCTCTGTTAAATCAGGGATATGTATTCAACTTGTTGCTATAGCAAACTTAAATGTCACACCAGCGACTTTACTTGATTTCAGAGTAACTGCACAAAACGAGATTGGATTTCCTATTCGTGTTGGCAGATCTGTACGTGATCTTGTGTGCGTCATGACAGGTTGGTACTTGCCTTCATCCACATGATCGTGCAGTGTGTTTTGAGATGCAGTGCTACTTGTATTGGTACTATTTTAAATAATTGTTGAATTGAAGCTATTGTATTGCTGTCTTTTCCCATTAAGTAGTGAACAAAAATGGGACCACCCCAGACATTATGCTTGTTGCTTTGTTACAACAAACTCTGCATCACCCCCTTTATAAGTAGATGGAAGCAAATGTTGTTGTTGTGCCCACTCTCCCCTGGAACTCTTTATGCTTTTTGTTAATCTAATGCCGCAGGTAAAATTAAGCAATGCCACTCTTAGAATTAACTACTGAATCTTATTTCAAAACTGCAACACTTGTTAGGGATTGGCGGGATTACCATTTTTCTGGCCGCATGTTTCATCCTCCTTTGTTGGCAAGTAATTGATTCCTTTTTTGCCTCTGTTAAAACAGGGATATCTATTCAACTTGTTGCTATTGCGACATTTTGCTTCGCTTAATTTTGGTGGAACTGCACAAAATGAGACCGGATTTCCATATACGTGTTGAGATCTCTCTCAGGTCTTCCTCACGAGTTCTTTCAAATCTTGGTCTTGAAAGGTCAGTACCGACTTTCCTCAGAATTAACTACTGAATCTTTGTTCAAAACTGCAACACTTGTTAGGGATCGGCGGGAGTACCATTTCTGTTAGGGATCGGCCGGAGTACATGTTTAAGAAATGTATTGTTCAGATAATGTCTCTGTTATTATATATCAGTTATAGTGTTTTACGAATGGTACTATCCTGCTTTATAGTTCTTTCTACATGTTTAACCAAGGTATTGTTAAGATAATATCTCTGTTAAAATGAATCAGTCCCATTGTTTTAGGAATGATACTTTTCTGCTTTGTCGTTCTTTATACATGTTGAAACATGGCATTGTTAAGATAATGTCTCAGTTAATATGAATGAATCACACTGATTGAGAATTGCTACTCTCCTGCTTTGTTTCCCATTAAGATAAGGTAGATCAGTAGATGTTTTTCTTCTCGGAGTACAAGTCATCAACCGTTATTTCTCAGTAATTGTTTCCCTTATACCTTTTGTTGCTTATAGGGATATCAAAATTAAAGCTCGGTTTTATTCGGACTTTGATTTTAGTTGAACTGCACAAAAGGAGCCAATGTGTCTAAGGAAAACTGCTGCATTAGTGGGTCCAGTTGGTCTTACCACTTTGCAGAAAGAAGCAGTCACTGTTTGCCATACATTACACAAGGAATGATCGAGAAGCTTTACAAAGTATTAGTAGACGCTGGTGACATGACTAGTCTGCACAGAGCATAGGAAACTCTACAACACGTGGAGTGCACTAGGCAAAAAGTTCCCAAACAAGTACAGGAAGCCAGGACAGGACTCCAAATCTATCAATGTTATTCTAAGCAACAATGATGGGGAATCTGGGTATGGTAATCTGTTTACCGTACTTTCAGTTTGTTAGTCCACCGATTGGTGGGTTGACATTGGGGCCAATATTCATGTGTGTGCTGTTGTGTCTTTGTTTTCTTGCAGCATATAAATACGATATCCACGAGGATGCTCAGCTTGATTTTAGTGGAACTGCACAAAATGTCCAGATGGTTTGTGTCCTCCATAATACTTCATCATGCACAATACATCGAATAGTTCTCTAATCATTCGTCGTCACCTTGAGCCACCGGACTATATGTTTGAATGGTGCTGCCAGCGTCGGCCATTAAGAAGGGTAAGAAGAAAGACAAAAAGAGAGATGGCTACTTTACTTGTGGTTCAGAGGAACACTAGGCAAACAAGTACCAAGGAGCCAGGACAGGACTCCAAGTCTGTCAATGTCACTCTAAGCAACAATGATGGGGCATCTGGATATGGTAATCTATTTACCGTACTTTTAGTTTGTTAGTCCACCGATTCGTGGGTTGACACTGGGGCCAATATTCATGTGTGTGCTAATGTGTCTTTGTTTTCTGGCAGCATATAAATACGAAATCCACAGGGATGCTCAGCTTGATTTTAGTGGAATTGCACAAAATGTTCAGATGGTTCGTGTCCTCCATAATACTTCACATCATGCACAATACATCGAATGGTTCTCTAATCATTCGTCGTCACCTTGAGCCACCGGACTATCAAATGACAAACTGATGGCAAACCCTTCCCGTTCCACAATCATAGGCATTACATATTTTGAATGGGAAAAGCTTGTCAAAGTTGACATTAGTTTAATATATTGCAATTGTAAAACCTTGTCAATTTTTTCTCATTGATGTTAGCCAGAAGACATGCATTTGATATTTTTGAGTGGGACGCCCTTTGCTGTGAGCAACGTCGATCATTTTTTCCTATTCCTGTCTTCAATTCAGAAGTAAATATTTACTCTGCTGAGATGCATAGTCACATGAATGTTGACTTATGTAAGATATTTTAAGAGTTTGTTCTGAATATTGTCTATGTAATGCCAGGCCTTGTGTTAGTTTGCAAAGTTGAGCTTGGAATGTTGTGGCATGCGGCTTCACGAGTTGTTTACCGTGCCTCCTGAGAATAATGCTTCGTATTGTTTTGCATGTCGATCTAATGCCAGTGATTTTCTTGTTAGGAAGATCATCCTCTTCAGTTGTTTCCGTGCTTAAGAAGTTCATCGTCTTATGTTTCATTCATAGCCTATACGACAAGTCGGGTAGGTTAGACGTGAAACCATATGATCTTCCGACCAACTCATCATCTTAGGCCGTCATTGGATCGTCGTTTTCCAACCAAAACCGCTTGTAAAACTGATGCTTGTAAATAAAAGCGGATGGTCTCGGGCGAAGCGCTTGGTTGGTCGATTTCGACTAGTAAAATATATACCGGTCTCTCAAATTACACGCGTAACCCGCTGGTTTTACTTACAGACCTCGGGACCTAGGTTTCATTACGCCTGTATTTTACGCGTTGTTTCCGATGACGAGTAAATTACACTTGTATCTTAATACAGGTGTGAAATAAACCAGAGCTCCCAAGCGCGGCCTTATCGTTTCATGCCATCTTAGTCTCTCGAAGGTGCTCATAGGTGTCCGATGATCCTGGCTTCCTGAATGAGCAGCGGGCGCTGTATCAGACCATCCGTAGGGCCCGCGAGGCCCTCTCCGTCGTCCTTCGAGTTGTTGCACTCGCCGTGGCGCCGAGCATTGTTAACATGGTCAATGAACATGAGGATTCAGGAGATGACTTTATTTTGACTGGATGACAGTAGGGACCCACTAGGGCCATAGCCGTACGTACGCAAGTGCCTCCTTATTATGTACAACTATTTTTTTTGCTTCCTCCTGGTTTCCTGACATCACGGTCCCACACCATTATCAACCTATGTAGTCAATATAAACAAGATAATTGCACAAGGTGCGGCCGACAGCTGGGACCAAGCAGCTCGAGCAGTATTTGTGTTTTTGAGGCGTGAGCACTGCAGAGTTTTTCTTGCCGATGTTTTCGTTGTTGTTGAGAGGAGAGCAGGGTATTAACTGGGCGGGATGTGGCCCGTCTAGCCCAGGACAGATATCCAGCCCAGATATTAATTTTTTTCAAGATGAAAATGGCTAGCCCAGCTATACGTTTTTTTGAGGAATACCCAGGCAAGGTCAACTTGTTATTCTCCGCCCCGGTGGGTTTTGAAAATCTTATTTTTTAATTGTTGCGCGCGCAATGTTTCGTTAGATTTTTACGTAATACAAATTTATATTTAATCTGACTAGAAATTTTGGGATAAAAATATTTTGGATCCCATCAAAATGTGGGAAATTTTATTGAATTCTGTCTTGAACGGTTGGTTGAAATTATTAATCCTTGTCCTAGCTAGAAAATGGGATGTACATTTAACAAACTGTAAATGGGCTGTAGTAAATTCCATTAGAATTCAAAAATGGGTTGTACATTCTCACAAATCGCAAATGGGCTATAAGTTCTCTGCCACACACTTGTGGGCCTACTAAGTTGACGCGTCCCCTAAAAAAGAAGTTGACGCGTATGCAAGGCTTTGTCAACTTATTATAGTCAACACACGATTCTAGCAGTAGTGGCCATTGATGTCCATCGAACGGATGCCGTGCTTCTTCTTCAATCTCAGATATTCCAGCTTCACCCGCCCAAAAAATGATTCCTCCCCCTGACATCTGGGGCGCACCGTTTCGGAGGCTGACCTATGGGCCTACGAAGTTGACGCGTACCAAGGGCTTTGTCAACTTAGTCAATATGAACGATTCTAGCTGCAGTGACCGTACGATGTCCATCCAACGGCCGTAGTGCTTCTTCAACCTCTGGTATTCTTGCTCCAGCCGCCCAAAGCAGCGCCGGTCGTGCCGCCTGCTCCTGCCTCCCGTGGCCGGCTGTGCTGCTGCGGAGGCCTCACCGCACCCTACTACTCCCACCGCTGGCCAGGCCATCCCTCCACTCACCCACACCCCCTGTTATTCTGCGGTGACGGCAGCCTCACACCGGCCGAACTAGTGAACCCTCGTACTCCTCTCCGCGCGGGCTTCCACTGCCGTGTCTTCCCCGGCTCCGCGTCGTCCCCTTCCTAGGCATCGCCGCTCGCCGTCGTCCACCGCCCTGGTGCTCTCGGCGCGGCGTGGTCAACGTGGTCAAGGAACAACTTCCATCGGAAGAGTACTGTGCGTGGAGAGGCTGACAGCTGAGTCCACGGCAGCCGCAAGGAAGTGCCTCCTTATTACGCGGAAAATAATTATTCCTCCACCTGACAGCAGGGACCACCGGACAGGCCACCGTATTTGGCGAAAAAAACGTTTCCCCCCTGACTGCTGGGATCAACCGGACGGACCACCGTATTTCGCGAAAAAAAGTTCCTCCCGCTGTCAGCTCGGACCCACCGGAAGTGCCTCCTTATTACGCACAAAAAAAAGAATACTCCCCCTGCTAGTTGGGACCCACCTTGGTAGGAGGCTGACTTGTGGGCCTACTAAGTTGACGGGGACGGAGTGCTTTGTCAACTTAGTCAATATGAATAATTCTAGCTCCAGTGACCGTACGATGTCCATCCAACGGCCGTAGTGCTTCTTCAACCTCTGGTCTTCTTGCTCCAGCCGCCCAAAGCAGCGCCGGTCGTGCTGCATGCTCCTGCCTCCCGTGGCCGGCTATGCTGCCGCGGAGGCCTCACCGCCCCCTACTATTCCCAAAGCTGGCCAGGCCGTGCGGCGACGGCAGCCTCACACCGCAGCCGAACCAGTGAACCCTCGTACTCCTCTCCGCGCGGGCTTCCACTACCGCGTCTTCCCCGACTCCTCGTCGTCCCCTTCCTAGGCCTCGCTGTCGTCAACCGTCCTGGTGCTCTCGACGCGGCGTGGTCAAATTGGTCAAGGAACGACTTCCATCGGAAGAGTAATGTACGTGGAGAGGCTGACAGCTGGGTCCACGGCGGCCGCAAGGAAGTGCCTCCTTATTATGCGCAAAATAATTATTCCTCCCTCCTGACAGCAAGGACCCACCGGACGGGCCATCGTATTTCACGAAAAAACATTTCCCCCTGACTGCTGGGACCCACCAGCTACATCTTCTCACACAAGGAAGTGCATCCGGGCAAAAAAAAAACAATTCACCCCCCTGACTGCTGGGACCCACCAGCTACATCTTCGCAGTTAAGGAAGTGCCTGACAGTCGGGACCCACCTGGTCGAAGCGTACGAAGCATTGTCATTCTGGTCGCGAATGTGTACGTACATACTGGTCGATGTAGAGGCGCGCACGTGTCATAGTAGAGGCGCGCACGTAGCATGTGCATGTACGTACAGCGGCCAGTGTGCAAGAAAGAAAATACAGCCACGTACATACATACGGGCAGGGTCTCGAACGCCTACTCGCGCATACGTACGGCCAGGGCTCGTGTACATGGCTGGGTCGGAACGGAGAAACAGCGTCGTCGTCGTGTTCATGGGGAGCCACCCGGCTGGGTCGGAACGGAATGCGTCGTCGTGTTCATCGGGAGGGCCTGGACGGAACAGCCGATGGAAACGAGGCCTGGCGTACCGCAGAACGGAGGAAACGGCCTTGTGTTCGACCGGCCACGTTCGAAACGGGGTCCTGTTGATCGGGAGGGGTGTGGCGTACCGCAAAACGGAGGAATCAGACTTGTGTTGGAGCGCTACGGTCGAAACGGGGGTCCTGTTCATCGGGAGGGGTGTGGTGTACCAGAAAACGGGACTCCACGGGATACTGTTCATCTCCACCGTCGACCCCCTCCAGCCTCCACGGGCTACTGTTCATCCACCATCGACCTCCTCCGGCCTCCACCGGCGACTGTTCATCCATGGGCTCCTGTTCATCCAGCCTCCACCGCGCGCTACTCCACCGGCTACTGTTCAACCAGCCCTCTCCATGGGCTCCTATTCAACCACCCATCCAGCGGCTACTGTTCATCCAGCCCTCCACTATCTACTGTTCATCCAGCCCTCCACGGGGTGGTCCTGTTCATCCTGCCCTCCACGGGGTCCTGTTCATCCAGCCCCAACCGGCTTGATCGATCGGGGTCCTATTCATCCAGAGGCAACACCACGGGGTCCTGTTCATCCACCCCCACCGTGAACTGTTCATTTAACCCCCCCAGCAACGCTCACTGTTCATCCAGAGGCAGCATCGATCGGATTCAGTTAGCAGCAATAGCGAAGGAATCGCTCGACCGGGTTCAGTTAACCGCCATTGATCGGTCGCTCGGGTTCAGTAACGCGAAGCCTGCAGTGCAGTCCCTCGGGTTCAGTTAGAGCCCAATGCCTCGCACCCACGCGCGGGCGTGTACGAGAGAAACGCGCATCGCTCGGTCCCGTCCACCCACCGTAACCGGGAACACCCCGATATTTTCCTCGCCCTCGCTTCTACCATGGTTTTTTCCGTCATGGACGGCCCAAAGAATGTCATGCAGCTGTGTCTCCGGCCCGCCCAGGACGAAAAGCCCATTTTCTGCCATGATTTTTTTTTCATAGAAGTAGGAGCCCACCACATCGATGATGATACCAGGTTTTGTCACAATTATCGTCATAGAAGTGTCATAAGTATGACAGAATTTTTTTTCGTTCGGCCCAAAATGTCACGGATGTGTCTTTTTTTGTAGTGGGTTATAAGAGTTGATCTACCTCGAGATCGTAATGGCTAAACCCTAGATGTCTAGCCTATATGAATTCTGATGGCCTCTACGGACTAAACCCTCCGGTTTATATAGACACCGGAGGGGCCTAGGGTTGTACAGAGTCGGCTTGCAGAAGAAGGAAATCATACATGTGGACGCCAATCTTGCCATCCACGCATAGGAGAGTCCCATCCGGACACGGGGAAAGGTCTTCTACCTTGTATCTTCGCGGCCCGTCTGTCCGGCCCATGTCACATAGCCCGGACACCCGAGGACCCCTTAATCCAGGACTCCCTCAATATCCTCACCCAGTGACAAAAAGGGTAACAAGGCACGTATCGTATTGTTGCTACTAAGGATAAAACGAGGAGGTTTATTCATATTGATTGGATTTACTTTGTCTACATCTTGTCATCTTGCTTAAAGCGTTACTCTGTCTGTCATGAACTTAATACCATAGATGCATGCGGGATAGCGGTTGATTGGTGGACCAATAGTAGTAGATGTAGGCAGGAGTCGGTCTACTTGTCACGGATGTGATGCCTATATGTATGATCATTGCCAAGAATACGTCATAACTAGGCGCTTTCCTATAAATTGCCCAACAGTAATTTGTTTACCCACAGTATGTTATGTGTCCGAGAGAGAAGCCTCTAGTGAAAACTATGGCCCCCATGTCTACTTTAATCTTATTATAAAATCCCAAAATACCTTGCTATAATTTACTTACATTTATTTTATTTTGCAATTAGCTATCTACCTATACAAGATTTGATTCTTGCAAGTAACGAGTTCAAGGGGATTGACAACCCTCTGGCCGCGTTGGGTGCAAGTATTTGCGTGGTTCACGAGTCTTTGCGTGGTTCTCCTATTGGTTCGATAAACCTTGGTTCTCGGTGAGGGAAGTACTTATCTCTAATGTACTGCATCTCCCCTCTTCTTCAGGGAAAATCCCAACACAACTCACAAGTAGCAGGGAGGAGTGGTGGTAACAGTTTTGTGTGTTTCTTCTAGTGGTCGAAACTTATGTGATAAGGCAGAGGATAAGGCAGGCGAATTAGGAGCCGTCGATCCTCCATCTGGTGGTACATAGTGTTTCAAGGAAACTGAGGAGGCAGCAGCTCACAGGTCGTACATCGTGCATCCAACGGCCGCGAATCAAACAACATTCTTTTATTTATTTATTTTTTAATGAACAATGAAGAGAAAACTGATTGTGTGCATGACTTTTAAAGAGCTACTCCCGCAAGGTGATTCAAAATGATCATGCCTTGGTAAACCCCGAGTCCAACGTCACTTGGAAAGTTCAAATGTGAGGTCGAACTTGTTATCATCAATGGCATTAGACTTGATCCGTGCTCAATATTGTTCATGTCACTTGGAAAATGTAAAGGTCCGTCCATCGCAAACCTCTCCCGTCAAATCATGAAATGGAAAAATACCCCAACGGTGTGACAAAGTACAAGCAAATGAGAAATGCGACGTGAGCACGGGCGCAATACATGTACAATGTGGTTCCTACATCATGGAGACCTTGTGTGCATGACTTTTAAACTGCTATTCTTCCAAGGTGATTCAAAATGATCGTGTCTTAGTTAACCCCAAGTCCACTTTGTCACATCGCAAGTTCAAATGTGAGGTCGAACTTGTGATCATCACTAAAATCAAACATGATCTATGCTCAATATTGTCCTTGCCACATGGAAAGTGTAAAGGTTTGTCCATCGCAAAAATCTCCCATCAAATCATGAAATGGAAAGTAAATCCCCCATGGTGACCAAGTAGAATAAAATGAGATATGAGTCGTCAGTGGGTGGGTAATACATGTACAATGTGGTTCGTACATTATGGAGAGTTTGTCTACACAACTTTTAAACTCCTATTTACACAAGGTGATTCAAAATGATCATGTCTTTGTAAACCCCTAGTCCACATCGTCACGTGGCAAGTTCGAATGTGAGGTCGAACTTGTGATCATTAATGGAATAAAAGACATGACCCTTGCTCAATATTGTTGAGGTCACATGGAAAATGTAAAAGTCCATTCATTGTAAACCTCTCCTGTTGAATCGTGCATCATATTGTGGTGGATCAAACCTATTCATAAGCAGATGTCAAACCAAACATTTGCAATTCGTTGAGAGGCTTTTTGACCTCACCAATAGGGCCACAATTATACAATTTTACATGGTGTACATTTTTTGACCAACAATTTTACTGGATTATTTTTACAAGGGAAAACGGATAGAAAACCCGAATGGTTGTCATGTATATTTGGTAAAACATTTTATACTTACGACTAGCCCCAAATTGTCTTTCCCTACACGACTAAAAATAAATTGTCTTTCCCTCCTAATTTTCGCTCCCACTAGTGTTTTCATCCCCTCCATAAATTTCGAATGACGCGCTCAATTTTAAACACCTCCTCCTATGCGATGCCCGGGACACTCCATAGCGAGAAAGTCCACAAATCTCCGCCGTCTACCCCTAAACCTTATCATACGTAACCAGGTGAGAAGTTCCTCTCCTGCCATCCAACCCCAAAACCCTATCTATGCTTGTGATACCCATCTGGATTTATACATGTGCTTCATTTTGGGCTCTTGATGTACTTGCACCTTTTGATTCTCGTAGATCAACTCAATTTTGCTCCATGTATTATAGTCCATACTGTGGTTCATTCAATCTCGGGATCTAGTTCACTTCACTTGGCCTTATTAGGCAGATCCTGATTATTTGTTGATACTTGTGTATTTTATGTTTAGTTCATAACTGAAACATAAGTAATCGCATCAACGATGAACATGGACGTGAATAATTCATCTTCGATTCTCAACTCCTAGCAGCAAATCAACAAAAGTATACAAGCATGTATTGGCGGAAACAATGAAAAACAACGCTGCACAAATATCTGCATGCATGAAAACACTGTGCTGCTACCATTGGTCCACCAGATTTTGCTTTTATAGCACATTCTTTTGTGCATGCTGGCGCGCAAACAGATGATAATCCAAAAAACAATTCAGAGGAGGCAGTTGATGTCTACAATGGTCACATGCCTGAATACGTACCTTCATCTTTAGTTACAAAAAATAATAAATGCACCCCAGCTATTTACAAGGTAAACTTCGTTTGCTAATTTTTCATGCATCTGTATTATGCAATTTTCCTATAACACATTGATTAAACCGTGCACTGCATGTGTTCTAACTTTCATGGGTACATGGTTTATTCAGGGATAGCTCGGAATTGACTAGAGGCATGCATTTGCAGAAGAATTTTGCATTGGCATTTTGCAAAAAATTGCTCAAGAGCGTAAATATAACTTCATGACCAATTGTTCTAACAAGGTCAGAAACCATAGATAATACTTTGGCTTCCTCTTGAGATTTTAGACTTATGCACTCTCTGTTGTACTAAGTTTTTGCTTCATGTTGTAAAAAAAATTTGACAAGGGAAAAGCAAACATACATGCCGTGGTGCTAAGCAGTACTGCTAACCGTTCAAAATATGATACCCATCATATCTCTATGGTAAGAATTTAAATAAGTTACTGAAATCATGTATATTGTTGATTATTACATGATATGCAGTACTGATATGAGTGTCCTTATTCCATAAGGCGTAAAAACAGCAAGAACAGAGCATCCAGTTCGGAGTTTTCCAGAAACTTCCACAACATCGAGAAGGATTCGAGTATGAAACCGGTTGCAATAGAAGCACCCATAAGTAATTTATAATGTTTTGGCTTCAAAATTATTGTGTGAGCCATCATAGTGGAATGTACTAATAGTGCATGAACAACACCTTTCAATCATGATGCAGACCACAAAGAGGGCATGTTTATAAGAGTTTCTGTCACAAGTACCAGACGTGCAGATTTTTGAGGAAAAGAGCTCCTCCGCCATGATACTTTTAAGCTTTGGCGTCTCATCACATAATTGATCATCTAAACAATGCATCCGTGAGCTAGAAGCGAAGATTACATCACAAGCTACACACACAAAATAGGTAAACACCACATATGCAGAAAATCTGAGTTTCCTAGTTAGTGCATAAACGCAGGAAATCGATCTCAAAAGGAAACAACAACTGGAAATAGAAATTATCGAGACGAATCAGGAGAGAAAAATCAGAGGCTTTGAAAAAAACAACAAATGGACGAAATGCTTAGTCATCTCTATGAAAGTCCTCCCAGTCCTCGCAGGAGAGTTTGTCACAATGCATCAATCACTGATGGTGCACTACTGTTCATTGTGATGCCTTCTCCAATTTTTTATTTCTAATGCTTGATAATATGTCATTTGGATGCTCATTTCAATATGTGGATCACTGCTGTGAGAAATGTCAAGTCCCATTGTTATTATAATAAAAGTTGTGATGGCATTGTTAAAATAAATTTTTCTCTAATTCAAATTCAAATTGGCCTACAAAATCAACCGTGCACATTTTGACGCTATAATAAAACCTGTGACTATACTGGTGACGGAAATTGTAACCATCACCATAGTCGTGTCCCCACTTGTAAGCAGCCACGTCAGCACCGTCTAGACCCACATGTAGGCAGCCACATTAGCACCATCTGGTCCCACAAGTAAGCAGCCATGTCAGCATCTTCTTGGCCCATATGTCAGGATCATTGACCGTCGGCGATAAAACCCACGGCGGACCCACATGGAAGAAGCCATGTCAGCAAATGCTGGCCCACGTGTCTGAATCTTTGACCGGTCAACTCCTTGGACCGATCACTAGTGACGGATTATCACCGTGAAAATGATATTAGGCGATGGATTGGGCTATCATAGGTGACATTTTGGGCCGTCACCGAAAATGGCCATTGGTAACATTATTTGGTTCATCACATAAAATGCGATCTTGTGTGACGAAAAAAGTGGTACCATCAAAATTATATTTTATGACGGCACTTCGATGAAGGTGGGGGTGACGGCCAGAAAACATCACCGACCTATTTTCCATAACGAAAAAGGATTATACGTGACACAAGTGAAACATCGCAAAATAGAGCAAATTTTGCAGTGTAATTGTAGACTGAAAGCAAAGCGAGGGAGGAAATAAATTGTGATTGAGTAGTGGAAGAGACTTTGAAGCAAATAACATAAAAGTAAACAAACAACAATGATAAGAGTGACTAATGGAACCATGGAGAAGAAAGGCATTCTCAGGGAGTCTGGAATCCCCATTGGTATGTTTCTAGTTCACCTATGCATGGGCATAGTATAGGATGGATACTTGAGCCACTGTTGAGGATTATGCTGGGCAGAGCTGAGAATAGAACATGTTCTACTCGAAGTATACTTCGTGCCACACACACCACTATCATATCCTCCCCACTAGGGTTACAGCTGATGATAATTAAGGGTTAGCCAATGGATGCGGCCTCTCTAAGGGTTCTCCGTAATCCCCCGGTCAATTGCAAAGTGTAAGGGCAAAGGCTTTTACTGTCACCTCGAATTACCTTCGCGTCCTATACCTTTACAACGACAGTGATACTTTGTGGCCATAAGGCGCAAATACTGAGTGGGGCCCCTTCACAACATTCACGAAGTTATTAAAATAAGCATTCAACAAAGAATCTCATGTCCACAAGATCCTACACATACCAAGGTTCATTCATATCCCTCAGAACTACGGGTATACTCACACATAGGGGAAACAAACATCATAGCAATGGACATGGCATACATGGATGGATGATTCGAATAACACACAAGATGATCCACTAGGGTTCCTAGGGTTACACTGATAAGGATGTGGATAATGAAGATGATGGTAGTAGTTGATGCCTACTACGCAACTTTATTCTTGTAGACACGTGTTCGGCCTCCAAGCGCAGAGTTTTTTAGGACAGTAGCAATTTTCTCTCAAGTGGATGACCTAATGTTTATCCATCCATGGTGGGCGTAGGACGAAAATGGTCACTCTCAAAGAACACTGCAACCAAATACAAGAAATCTCTTGTGTCCCCAACACACCCAATACAATGGCAAATTATATAGGTGCACTAGTTCGGTGAAGAGATGGATATGGATGGTAGAAATATATTTTTATAATCTGAATAAATAAAAACAACAATGTAGCGAACGATAAAAGTGAGCACAAATGGTATTTCAATGCTTGAAAACGAGGCCTAGGGTCCGTACTTTCGCTAGTGCAATCTCTCAACAATGCTAATCTAATTGGATCATATAACCATCCCACAAAGTGCGATGAAGAATCACTCCAAAGTTCTTATCTAGTGGAGAACATAAGAAGTAATTGTTTGCAGCTATTCTTTCCAATTGATCTATCCAAGAGTTCGTACTAAAATAACACCAAGTTATTCTTTCCGATCGATCTATCAAGAGTTAGTACTAAAATAACACCAAGTTATTCTTTCTGATCGATCTATCAAGAGTCATACTAAAATAACACCAAACTAAATTCAGATTCATAATACTCAATCCAACACAAAGAACCTCAAAGAGTGCCCCAAGATTTCTACCGGAGAAAGTAGGATGAAAACGTGCATCAACCCCTATGCATAAATTACCCCAACGTCACCTCGGGAATCCGTGAGTTGAGTGCCAAAACATATCTCAAGTGAATCAATATAATACCCCATTATCTCCATAGGTATTCATATGAAAGACATTTATCAGGTGCTCTCAAATCCATAAAAGTATTCAATCCGATAAGAACGAAATGTCAAAGGTAAAACTCAATTCATCATAACAAGATAGAGAGGGGAAAACACCATATGATCCGACTATATTAACAAAGCCCGCGATACATCAAGATCGTGCCATCTCAAGAACACGAGAGAGAGAGAGAGAGAGAGAGAGAGAGAAAAAATAAACACATAGCTACTGGTACAAAACCTCAGCCCCATGGGTGGACTACTCCCTCCTTGCCATGGTGGCTGCCGGGATGATGAAGATGGCATCCGGTGATGATTTCCCCCTCTGACAGGGTGCCAGAACAGGGTCCAGATTAGTTTTTCATGGATACAGAGGCTTGCGGCGCCGGAACTTCCGATCTAGGGTTATTTTTGGGGGTTTCAAATTTAAAGGATTTTTTGGCGTCGGTTTCACGCGAAGATGGGCCTCAAGGTGAGCACGATACACCAGGGTGCGCCTAGGGGGCCTGTCGCACCCTGATGAGTTGTGCCCACCTCGTGGCTCTTCCGGCCCTCCTACGAAGCTTCTAGTGCCTCTTTTGTTCCAAAAAATTCATCAAAAAGTTTCGTTGCATTTGGAGAACTTTGATTTCTGCACAAAAAACAACACCACGGTAGTTCTGCTGAAAACAACGTCGGTCCGGGTTAGTTCCATGCAAATCATACCAAAATCATATAAAATTGTTGTAAACATGGCATGAATACTTCATAAATTATAGATACATTGGAGACATATCAGTAGTGATGATGATGAGGATAATGATGATGACAGTGGCGATGATGTTGTAGCCGCCTCGTTGATGCTGAGTAGGATGGCCTTCTTCCCCTTGCCAATCCCTCCTCTGGATGATCTCCGGAGGCTAGGGTTCTTGTTGGTGCAATAGTTTGCCTCCTTCTGTTCTGAAGATTGTTGACATAAACTGTAAGGGACCAATGTGTTTGCTAGTCCACACAGAGTAACAGGTCCCTGAAGCCATGAGGATTTTGGTACAGACTCTGAAGATAATCTCCAGCGTGGCTGCAAGGATTATTATCGAAGATTATGCTGTTGAGAGTGACCCCCAAAAATTTTTGACTCAAAACAATTGGTTCGGTACCGTCCGAAGAAATTGACTGTGGACGGGAAATTGAAGACGAAGTGAAGACGTAGCATGTATTTTGTTGTTACTCTTTCTCTTTACTCAGTCATAGGACCACCGTACTATTAAGAGGGGTATAGTGTTTGAAACTTTGATTCTCTCATGCGAAACCCAATCATATGTGAGTTGAGAGAGAAATATCTTTGTGTTCCGAGCAAATACTCGCAAGAGATTGTGATCTTCTTCGCTTCGAGAGATTTGTCTCCGACTGAAAAGTTAGCATTACTTGTTTCTCAAGTAATGTTATCGTTTCTTTGAAGATACGACCGTTGAGAACGTGTCGGTTGGTCATTAGCTAGACCACGTGTCCAAAATGGTCATTTCCCATCTATGAAGGCTATGGCTATAAGTATCCACCCCGCACCGACTTTGTCCGGTGATTGCTCCATTTGATTCTGAGAATTTAGTTGAGCAACCCTCTCTCCAGAGTGATTTGAGTTTAAAATCCACCGAGAGAAAAACCCCATATCCCAAAAATTAGATAGCAACCCTCTCTCGAGAGTGATCTAAGTCCTGTACGCTCCACCTATTACTCTTGAGAGCTATGAACTTTCTAGACAGTTAGGTGTCAATCTCTTCAGAGACCAAGAGTAATTGTGGTTCTCGAAGAAAGAAGTTTTTAAAGGTTCGGAGACCACCTCGAGCATCTACCACAAGTAATCGGCATTGGTTTACAAACCAATTGTCGAGAAGAATACGTCGAAGAGAGTTTATCTTCTGTGTTAAGTCACAACCCCTCCAACCAGACGTAGTCCTTTTGCAAAAGGGCGAACTGGTCTACCAAATACCCTGTCACCATCGAGCTTCACTGGTTATCTCTTCTCTAGCTTTTCATTCGCTCTGAGTTGTATGAGTAGATTCAATCAAGTGATTCTCTTTGGTACATGTTGTCACGTCTTGCTCGCTAGTTTTTTCTCGCTCACTGTAATTTAAATTTATTCGTTCCGCTGCTGGGTTCTGAGAGTTTTGAAGTTTCCGAAGAAATTTTAAAACTCCCATCCATGCCCCCCTCTGGTAGACATACTTAGTTTCTACAATTGGTATAACAGCCAGGTTACTCCTTCGCGCTGCTTATTTTTGTCTAACAACCTTGGAGTTTAAGTATGTCTTCGGCGAGCTACAAGTTGCACCTCATGATCCATATCTTCGATGGGACGGACTACCCTTTCTGGAAAGAGAAGATGAAGTTCCGTCTCTGAGCAATTGATGACGAGATCTGCAATGTGGTGCGGCATGGGTTCACAGTCGAAGTTCCTCAAGTTCCTAATAACTACAGAAGAAACTCATTCAGATGGATGCTCAGGCCAAAGATGAAATTGGTGGTCATCTCTCTCATGCTCAGTTTCTTCGCAATCACCATTGTGAAACTGCGAAGGAATTATGGGATATTCTTGAGAAGATCAATGAAGGTGTTTCAACTCAGAAAGAAGCTCACATTAACACTCTTCATGCAAAGTTCAACTGATTCAAGAGAATTGGCAATGAAAGCCGTCAGCAAACACTCGATCGTCTGAGTGACATTGCTAATGAGTTGCAAGATCTCGGCGCCAAAGACATCACCAACCGCGAGGTTGTGAAGAATGTGCTTCGATCCCTTGACAGTTCCTCCGACACCTTTGTTCTGATGATTCGTGAACAAGCTGATTTCAAAATTCTCAACTTTGCTAATATCATGGAATGGTTGAACACCCATGAGGAACAAGAAGAAGAGAAGAGAGATCTCTATGGTTCTAGTCACCGAAAGAGTCACGCTCTCAAGGCTGTGGTTGATTCTTCCTCAAAAGACAATGCTGAAGAAGATTCTGATGAACCAGAAAGAATCAACAAAGATCCCGCGTTGGTCACCAAAAGGTTCCAGCACTTCCGAAAGAAGAATCGAATTCAGAGAAAGGGATCTAGCAACTCTGGGAGTTCAAAGTCTTTGCCAAAGCCTATTGGAGATTACACCTATTTCACGTGCAAGGAACCAGGACATTTCATCTCGGACTGTCCTCTGTGGGAAGCTAAGATTCGCGCCAGTGGAAGATATTACTCAGGAAATAACAAGCATGGAAAAGGGAAGAGCAAGAACTATGATTCACATGATGAGAAGAAATCAAAGAAGTTCTACAAGCAGAAGGACAACTCCTCCTCCGATCTTATTTACGGAATCCCTCAAAGTCTTTGTCCAACTGCAAGAACACCCCTCGCAAGGCAAAGTCGTACATCAGCAAGGAGATGGGCTGTGATGAAGAGGAGTCATCCCACTCCGAAGAAGTTGCTCAATCCTACAATGATTCGGACACCGGCATGGTCGACATAGCATGTGCTTCTGCCCCTGCATCAAACTTCTTCGAGAGTCATTCGAGCGACAATGAGTCTCCAGCCTTCTGCTTCATGCCCAAAGCTTCAAAAGAAAAGCTACCCTCCAAACATCACAAGGTTTACACCAGTGTTCAATATTCTTCTCATGAGGATGACCATGCTAAGCTGATAAAAATTGCTAAGAAGTAACAAAACTCTCTCGAGAAAATTGAGAAAGCTCTAAGGAAATCCGGAGGGTTGTTGGTTGAGGAGATGGAGAAAAACCAGTCGTTGACTGAGGAGCACTCTGCTCTCAAGTGTCGGATGGAAGAACTAATTAATCGTCATGATTTTCTCTCGGCCGACCATGAGAGATTGATTTTTGATTACCTAAAAAGGAAACAGGAACTCAAGTCGCTGAGAGAGGCTCATGATGATTTAATCCGATAAAATTCTCTCCTCACCCAACAACTCAAGGAGAAAATTGAGGTGTTCATACCACCTTTCTTAAAGTTGCTTGAACGCAGCAATGTTGAATCAAATGTTGAATCCTCTGTGAATGCTAACCCCTTGGTCGAGCATAATGGATCTGTGTCTGATACGTCTCCAACGTATCTATAATTTTTTATTGTTCCATGGTATTATATTATCTATCTTGGATGTTTTATATGCATCTATATGCTATTTTATATCCCTTTTTGGGACTAACCTATTAGCCTAGTGCCCAGTGCCAGTTGCCGTTTTTTCCTTGTTTTTGTCTTTTAAAGAAAATCAATACCAAACGGAATCCAAATGGAATAAAACTTTACGATGATTTTTCTTGGACCACAAGACACCCACGAAACTTTGGGAGGAGGCCAGAGGAGCCACGAGAGGGCCACAAGCCATGAGGGGGAGCCCTAGGGGGCGCACCCAGGCTTGTGGGCCCCTCGGGACTCCCCTAACCCTAATCCTTGTTCCATAAATACCCAAATATCCCGCCTACACCACAGGGCAAACCAAAAATACTTTTCCACCACCGCAAGCCTCAGACCTCGTGAGATCCCACCTTGGGGCCTTTTCCGGTACTCCGTCGGAGGGGGATTCAATCACGGAGGGCCTCTACACCAACCTTGTTGCCCTTCCGATGATGTGTGATTAGTTTACCATAGACCTATGGATCCATAGCTAGTAGCCAGATGGCTTCTTCTCTCTCTTTGATCTTCAATACATTGTTCCCCTCGATGTTCTTGGAGATCTATTTGATGTAATCTTCTTTTGCGGTGCGTTTCTTGAGATCCGATGAATTGTGGATTTATGATCAGATTATCTATGAATATTATTTGATTCTTTTCTGAACACTTTTATGCATCATTAAGATATCTTTGTATTTCTCTCTGATCTATCAATTTGGTTTGGCCAACTAGGTTGGTTTTTCTTGCAATGGGAGAGGTGCTTTGTGATGGGTTCAATCTTGCGGTGTCCTCCCCAGGTGACAGTAGTGGTAGCAAGGCACGTATTTGTATTGTTGTCATTAAGGATAAAAAGAGGGGGGGTTTACCATATTGATTGAATCTATCCCTCTACATCATGTTATCTTTCTTAAGGCGTCACTATGTTCTTATGAACTTAATACTCTAGATGCAGGTACGAGTCGATCGATGTGTGGAGTAATAGTAGTAGATGCAGGCAGGAGTCGGTCTACTTGTCACGGACGTGATGACTATATTCATGATCATTTCCTTGGATATTGTCGTAATTATGCGCTTTTATATCAATTATTCAACAGTATTTTGTTTACCCACCGTATGCTTTCTTCAAGAGAGAAGCGTGTAGTGAAACCTATGGCCCCCGGGTCTATTTTCCATCATATAGTTTCAGATCTATAAAACCAAAAATACAAAAATACCTCGCTGATTTTTATTTACTTTTATTTGTTTTATACCTATCTCTATCAGATCTCACTTTTGCTCGTGACCGTGCAGGGATTGACAACCCCTTTTTTGCGTTGTGTGCAAGCGTTTGTTAGTTTGTGCAGGTGCATATACTGGGTATTTGCTTGTGCCTCCTACTGGATTGATACCTTGGTTCTTAACTAAGGGAAATACTTATATCTAGTTTGCTGCATCACCCTTTCCTCTTCAAGGGAAAAATCGACGCAAGCTCAAGAAGTAGCAGGAAGAATTTCTAGCACCATTGCCGGGGAGTTTCTACATCAAGCCAACCTAGTACCTATCGTAAACTCTCATCTCTTGCACTTACATTATTTGCTATTTGCCTCTCATTTTCATCTCCCCCACTTCTAAAATGTTTTCAAAAAAACATAAATATTTTCCTTTTTATTTGCATTTTTCGTTTGCCTTTTTGCTTGTTTGCTATCTTTGCTTGTGTCGCCATGTGCCTTCTATTTGCTTGCATCTTTGCTTGCTAAAAATCTATTGATATGGATCCACTTAAGGCTTTCTACTTGGATCATCTTCGATCCATATGTGCTCATGCTGAAACCCCAACTAGTTTAGTTGAGGGAAAATAATTAGATGAGCATGCTCATTTTTGCGCCACCGTTTGTCTCAAAAAGGGGGACTCTTATGGAAACAAATAAATTTTTTGCTATGCTATGCTTGGAATGTATGTAAAATTTATGATTTTACTTGTTGCTCGGAGAACCCTAAAAAACAATTTCCCTACCTATGTGAGTTTAATGATAATGAAATCTTATCTTCTTCTGCCAAAGGTGTTTATAGTTACTATGATATCGAACAAACTGAAGAATTTGTTGCTTTTCAGGGTGCTTATGAAGTTTCTTCTTTGATTGAAAAGTATTACATTACTCTCTACAAATCGTAAAATTTTGACATACTTAAATATTGCTATGAAAACTATGCTCACAATGCCTATGTTAAAGAATTTATTGAGAGAATGTCCACTACTTTGGAAGAAAATAATGATATGCATGAATGTTTAGATAATTACGATTCCGCTGATTCGATTGAAGTATCCCTTGATGAACATGATGCTTGCTATTCTTATGGCCATGATGCCAATACTAATTATGCTGATGGAGATGAACGTGCTATAGTTCCTCATGTTAAACATGAAATTATTGCTATTGCACCCACACTTGATAGCCCCTTGAATGAAAAGCATGATTGCAATGATCTTATTATAAATTTTATTAATGCCAATTGTGCTAATAATATGCAAAACCCTAAGCTTGGGGATGCTAATTTGCTGTGTCCACTACTTACTGCAATGATCATGATTGGGGTGATTCTTCCTATGATTTTGAAAATTTATTTGAGCCTCATGATGAATATGTTAGTGATAATAATGTTTGCAATAATATTGAAAGTTGGTTTGGAAGAGCGTCAACTTTAGGTAAAAATAATCCCACTTTTTGGGAGAGTGTCAACTTTGCATGCATGTGGATCATGTAGAAAATATGTTATGTGATAGCTATATTGTTGAATTTGAATATGATCCCACATGTAATTATTATGAGAGAGGGAAATATGGTTGTAGAACTTTTCATTACTAAGTTACCTCTCTTCACGTTGAGATTATCAATGTTTTATTCTCCTTCCTTGCATATGCTAGTTTTTTCTTGTTTTGATAATTTATTTTCTTATAAAATGCCTATGCGTAGGAAGTATGTTAGACTTAAATATGTTTTTCATGTGTTTTATGATGCTCTCTTTGTGTTTCAATTATTATCTTTCATGTGAGCATCATTGAAATCTCAGTGCCTAGCTAGGGGCGTTAAACAATAGCGCTTGTTGGGAGGCAACCCAATTTTATTTATTTTTCACTTTTTTGCTTCTGTTTCGCAATAAATATATCATCTAGCCTCTGGCGGGATGTGTTTTTATAATTTTAATTAGTGTTTGAGCCAATTAAGACCTTTGGGATGATCTATGGTGATAGTTGATTTGATCTTGCTGAAAAACAGAAACTTGTGCGCACATTGCCAGAATTTTAAAAAATTATAGAAGTGCGATTTTGATCTGATTTTTTTACACAAGATTGATATAAAATTTCCTAAGTTTTCCTAATTTTTTAGAATTTTTGGAGTTGCAGAAGTATACTAAATTTCTAGATTGCTACACACTATTCTTTTTGATAGATTCTGTTTTTCCATTGTGTTGTTTGCTTATTTTGATGAATCTATGGGTAGTATTGGGGGTTATGAACCATGGAGAAGTTATAATAAAGTAGATATATCACCAATATATAATTGGAATGAGTTTGCAACAGTACCTAAGTGGTGATTTGTTTTATTATACTAACGGAGCTTATGAGTTTTCTATTGAGTTTTGTGTTATGAAGTTTTCAAGTTTTGGGCAAAGTTTTGATGGACCACAGAATAAGGAGTGGCAAGAGCCTAAGCTTGGGGATTCCCAAGGCACCCCAAGGTAATAACCAAGGACAACCAAGCATCTAATCTTGGGGATGCCCCGGATGGCATCACCTCTTTTGTCTTCAATCCATCGATAAAATTACTTGAGACTATATTTTTATTCACCACATGATATGTGCTTTGCTTGGAGCGTCTTGTATTATATGAGTATTTGCTGTTTGGTTTGCCACAATCATCCTTGTTGTACACACATTTTGAGAGGGACACACATTAATCATGAATTTATTAGAATACTCTATGTGCTTCACTTATATCTGTTGAGCTAGGTAGTTGCTCTAGTACTTCACTTATATCTTTTTAGAGCACGGCGGTGGTTTTATTTTGTAGAAATTGATGACTATCATGCTTCACTTATATTATTTTGAGAGTCTTGAAAATAGTATGGGTATTTTCTTAGGTATGAATTTGGTCCTAATATGATGGGCATCCAAGTGGGATATAATAAAAACTTTCATAAAGAGCATTGAATATTTGAGAAGTTCGATTCCTTGCATCTGTTTTGAGATATAAAGATAGTGATATTAGAGTCATGCTAGAGAGTATTTGTGGATTAGTAGAAATACTTTTGTCAAAGTTTGTGATTCCCGAAGCATGCACGTATCGTTTATTGTTATGCGATGAAGTTAGAGCATGATTTATTATTGATTGGCATCCTTTGTGTGGAGGTCGGGAGCGCGCGATGGTTAACTCCTACCATCCTCTCCCCTACGAGCATGCGTATTAGTACTTTGTTTCGATGGCTAATAAACTTTTGCAATAAGTACGTGAGTTCTTTATGACTAATGTTGAGTCCATGGATTATACGCACTCTCACCCTTCCACCATTGCTAGCCTCTCTAGTACCGCACAACTTTCGTTGGTGCATTAAACCCACCATATATCCTTCCTCAAAACAGCCACCATACCTACCTGTTATGGCATTTCCATAGCCATTCCGGGATATATTGCCATGAAACTTACACCATTCCATTTAGTTATGACACACACCATCATTGTCATATTGTTCTCATATGCATGAAGCATTCATATAGAGTCATACTTGTTCTAGTATCGAGTTGTAATTTTTGAGTTGTAAGTAAATAAAAGTGTGATGATCATCATTATTACAGCATTGTCCCATGTCAGGAAAGGATGATGGAGGCTATGATTCTCCCACAAGTAGAGATGAGACTCCAGACTTTAAAATAAAATAAAAAGAGCCCAGAGAGCCCAAAAATGAAATAAAAAAAGAGGCCAAAGAGCCGAAAATAAAATTAAAAAAGAGCCCAAAAGAAAAAAATGAGAGAAAAGAGAGAAGGGACAATGTTACTATCCTTTTCCACACTTGTGCTTCAAAGTGGCACCATGTTCTTCATGATAGAGAGTCTTCTATTTTATCACTTTCATATACTAGTGGGAATTTTTCGCTATAGAACTTGGCTTGTACATTCCAATGACGGGCTTCCTCAAATTGCCCTAGGTCTACGTGAGCAAGCGAGTTGGATGCACACCCACTTAATTTTCTTTTGAGCTTTCATACACTTATATCTCTAGTGCATCCGTTGCATGGCAATCCCTACTCACTTGTATAGATATCAATTGATGGGCATCTCCATAGCCTATTAATTTGCCTAGTTGATGTGAGACTTTGTCCTTTTTTGTCTTTTCCTCACAACCTCCACCACATTCTATTCCACCTATAGTGCTATAACCATGGCTCACGCTCATGTATTGCATGAAAGTTGAAAAAGATTGAGAACATTAAAAGTATGAAACAATTGCTTGGCTAACACTGGGGTCGTGCATGATAAATATGTTGTGTGATGAAGATAGAGCATGAGAAGACTATATGATTTTGTAGGGATAACTTTCTTTAGCCATGATATTTGGGAACACATGATTGCTTTGTTAGTATTCTTGAAGTATTATTATTTTTATGTCAATATTAAACTTTTGTTTTTAATCTTATGGATCTGAACATTCATGCCACAAAAATAAAATTGCATTAATAAATATGATAGGTAGCATTCCACATCAAAAGTTTTGTTTTCATCATTTACCTACTCGAGGCCAAGCAAAAATTAAGCTTGGGGATGCTTGATACGTCTCCAACATATCTATAATTTTTTATTGTTCCATGCTATTATATAATCTATATTGGATGTTTAATATGCATTTATATGCTATTTTATATCATTTTTTGGGAATAACCTATCAACCTAGTGCGCAGTGCCAGTTGCTGTTTTTTTCCTTGTTTTTGTCTTTTACAAAAAATCAATACCAAACGGAGTCCAAACGGAATAAAACTTTACAATGATTTTTCTTGGACCACAAGACACCCATGAAGCTTCGGGAGGAGGCCAGAGCAGCCACGAGAGGGCCACAAGCCCTGAGGACGCACACTAGGGGGGCAGGCTTGTGGGCCCCTCGGGACTCCCCTAACCCTTATCCTTGCTCCATAAATACCCAAATATCCCCCCTACACCAGAGGGCACACCAAAAATACTTTTCCACCGCCGCAAGCCTCTGACCTCGTGAGATCCCATCTTGGGGCCTTTTCCGGTACTCCGCCAGAGGGGGATTCAATCACGGAGGGCCTCTACAATAACCTTGCTGCCCTTGCGATGATGTGTGAGTAGTTTACCATAGACCTACGCGTCCATAGCTAGTAGATAGATGGCTTCTTCCCTCTCTTTGATCTTCAATACAATGTTCTCCTTGATGTTCTTGGACATCTATTCGATGTAATCGTCTTTTGCGATGTGTTTGTTGAGATCCAATGAATTGTGGATTTATGATCAGATTATCTATGAATATTATTTGAGTCTTTTCTGCACTCTTTTATGCATGATTAAGATAGCTTTGTATTTCTCCTTGATCAATCGATTTGGTTTGGCCAACTAGATTGGTTTTTCTTACAATGGGAGAGGTGCTTTGTGATGGGTTCAATCTTGCGGTGTACTCACCCAGTGACAGTACGGGTAGCGAGGCACGTATTTGTATTGTTGCCATTAAGGATAAAAAGTTGGGGGTTTTACCATATTGTTTTGATCTATCCCTCTACATCATGTCATCTTGCTTAAGGTGTTACTCTGTTCTTGTGAACTTAATACTCTAGATGCAGACAGGAGTCGGTCAATGTGTGGAGTAATAGTAGTAGATGCAGGCAGGAGTCGGTCTACTTGTCACGAATGTGATGCCTATATTCAAGATCATTGCCTTGGATATCGTCATAATTATGCGCTTTTCTATCAATTGCTCAACAGTAATTTGTTTACCCACCGTATGCTTTCTTGTAGAGAGAAGCCTGTAGTGAAACCTATGGCCCCAGGATCTATTTCCATCATATATTTTTAGATCTATAAAACCAAAAATACAAAAATACCTCGCTGAACTTCATTTACTTTTATATGTTTTATACCTATCTCTATTAGATCTCACTTTTGCTCGTGACCGTGAAGGGATTGACAACCCCTTTTCCGCGTTGTGTGCAAGTGTTTGTTAGTTTGTGCAGGTGCATATATTTGGGACTTGCTTGTGCCTCCTACTGGAATGATACCTTGGTTCTTAACTAAGGGAAATACTTATCTCTACTTTGATGCATCACCCTTTCCTCTTCAAGGGAATAATCAATGCAAGCTCCAGAAGTAGTAGTGTGATACATCTCCAACGTATCTATAATATTTGATTGTTCCATGCTATTATATTATCTATCTTGTATGTTTTATATGCATTTATATGCTATTTTATATGATTTTTGGGACTAACCTATTAATCTAGAGCCCAGTGCCAGTTTATGTTTTTTCCTTGTTTTTGAGTTTCGCAAAAAAGGAATATCAAACGGAGTCCAAATGACCTGAAAATTTACGGTGATTTTCTATGGACCAAAAGAAGCCCCTGAAGCAAAAGAGTTCGGCTAGAAGAGTCCCGAGCCAACCACAAGGTTGGAGGGCGCGCCCTACCCCCCGGGAGGGTGCTCCGACCTTGTGGTTGACTCATGGACCCCCCTGACGTGGAACCAACGCCAAAAATGCCTATAAATATAGAAACCCTCGAAAAGAAACCTAAGTCGGGAGTTCCGCTGCCGTAAGCCTCTGTAGCTACGAAAAACCAAACTAGGCCCTCTCTGGCACCCTGCCGGAGGGGGCCAACATCACCGGAGGCCATGGAGGAGGAAGCCAGAGGGGTCACCATCGTCATGGAGGCCAAGGACCAGAGGGAGAACCTTTCTCCATCTAGGGGGAGGCCATGGAGGAGGAAGCACAAGGGGGAGAACCTCTTCCCCTCTCTCTCGGTGGCGCCGGAGTGCCATCGGGGGAACCATCGCCGTGGTGATCGTCTTCATCAACATCACCATCTTCATCACCATCCTCATCTCTTTTAGCGGTCCACTCTCCCGCACCCCACTATAATCACCTACTTGAACATGGTGCTTTATGCCACATATTATGATCCAAGGATGTCTTGCCATCCTATGATGTTTTGAGTAGATTTCCTTTGTCTTTTGGGTTGATTGATGATCTAGATTGGTTTGAGTTGTATGTTTTATTTAGGTGTTGTCCTATGGTGCCTTCTGTGTCGCGCACACGTGAGGGATTCCCGTTGTAGGGTGTTGCAATATGTTCATGATTCGCTTATAGTGGGTTGCTAGAGTGTCAGAAGCTTAAACCCGAGTAAGGGGGTTGTTGCGTATGGGATAAAGCAGACTTGATACTTTAATGCTATGGTTGGGTTTTACCTTAATGATCTTTAGTAGTTGCGGATGCTTGCTAGAGTTCCAATCATAAGTGCATATGATCCAAGAAGAGAAAGTATGTTAGCTTATGCCTCTCCCTCATATAAAATTGCAAAAATGACTACCGATCTTGTTAACAATTGCCTAGGATAATTCTGCACACCGATCCATCATTATTCCACACTCGCTATTTATAATATATTGTAATATATTATAACTTTATGTTAACAGCACCTACTTTTGTATTTTAGTTCTCCGATATCATGCAAAGTTATCCTCTTCATACCCACAACGTAGTTTTATTTCTCGTTTCTAGATGGAAGCAAACGTTCAGTGTAAATAGAGTCGTATCAGTGGCAGATAGGACTTGACAGAATATTGATCTTACCTTTAGCTCCTTGTGGGTTCGACACTCCATACTTATCACTTCCAACTTTGGAAATTTCTATGATGATTCCTTGCACTTGTGGATTATCAAGCTCTTTTCTGGCGCCGTTGCCGGGGAGGAATAGCGTGGGGTTGATATTTTTCATGTATGCTTGTTTGCTTTCTTCACTAAGTAGATTTTGTTTTCCCTTTTGTTTTTGTTTAAGTTGTGGGTGAAACAAACAAAAATATAATGAAAATACAAAAAAATTACTTGCCTCTTATGCCTAAAAGCTTTTTCGAAAAGAGAAGTGATTGGAAGGTTATGCATTGGAGAAGTGAGGGTCGACCTTGAACACTTGTGTTCATGCTCAGGGAAACGATGTAGAATCTTTCATGGAACTTTCTCAAAAATAATTATCCCCTTGTATATATCCATTGTATTATAAAAATAATGTGTCAAGTTTTGGTTTTAGGATGATTAGATTGTTTGTTTGATATGTGCAGTGCAAAAACAGAAACTTTAGCTGTAGTGCGTGAATTTACATTTTTTACTGGAATGGCAGAAGAGTCTGAAACTATTTGTACAGTACTTCTATACAATTTGTTTAGATTGTCCTAATTTTTTAGAATTTTTGAAGTTACAGAAGTATACGAAAGTTCCAGATTGCTACACACTGTCCTGTTCTTGACAGATTCTGTTTTCTATGTGTTGTTCACTTATTTTGATGAATCTATGGGCAGTATCGGGGGGTATGAACCATGGTGAAGTTGGAATAAAGTAGATATAATGCTAATATGAAATTGGAATGAGTTTACAATAGTACCTAAAGGTAGTGATTTGCTTTATTATAATAATGGATCTCACAAAGTTTCTGTTAAGTCTTGTGTGGATGAAGTGTTCGAAGAACGAGGAGTTACCGATATGAGAAGAATAAGGAGAGGCAAGATTTCAAGCTTGGGGATGGCCAAGGCACCCCAATTAAATATTTCAAGGATACTCAAGCATCTAAGCTTGGGGATGCCCTGGTTGGCATCCCATCTTTCTTCTTCAACAATTATCGGTATACCTCGGTTTTTGTTTTGTTCACATGATATCCGTCTTTTGTGTTTATTTATCTTTTCTTTTCCTTTATGCTCCATGCTAGTATGAGATAGCCCTTCATTGATTTGTAGAATGCTCTTTGTGCTTCACTTAAATCTTTTGAGTATGTCTTTATAGAATGATCCGTGTGCTTCACTTATATATTTTGAGCTTGGATGTTGGTAAATCTATATTAATTGTAGAATGCTCCATGAATTTCATTTATATCTTTTGGGAGTATGAAAAAGACTATCATAGGAATTAAGCTTCGGGATGCTATGTTTGATCAAGATGATATTTTTAGTTCCCTAAGTTTTGATGAGCCAGTTTATTTTGATGATAGAATGCCTCTTATTTATGATGATCCCAATATTTTGGAGGGTGTTGAGTCTTTTCATAATATTTATAAAAGTGGATTTCTAGAGGTCATGACTTTATTTAATGATGAATCCACTATTTCGGAAGAGGTTCCAATTGCTTATGAGAATAAAGTTGCTATATATGATGATTATGGTGATGACATGCATGCCATAAAGAATAATCATAACCTTGAAACTTGTCATCATGATTTTAATTTTCAATTGGATTATGCCTCACATGATAGATATTTTGTTGAGTTTGCTCGCACTACTATGGATGAAAAGAATTTTGTTTATGTGGTGAGTAGTAAAATTTCTATGCTTGTGCATCATGAGAATAATGCTTTTTGTGACAGTTATATTGTTGAATTCATCATGATCCTACTGAAAATTACTATGAGAGAGGAACATGTGTCTTACATATTGCAATAATATCATGTTTCCTCTCTATGTGTTGAAAATTTTGAAGTATTGCTTGTTTTACCTTCCTACGCTAGTTGATTCTTGTTCCCATGAATTGTTTGCTCACAAAATCCCTATGCATAGGAAGTGGGTTATACTTAAATGTGCTTGTCATATGCTTCATGATGCTCTCTTCGCGTTTCAACTCTTATCTTTTATGTGAGCATCATTGAAATTATCATGCCTAGCTAAAAAGGCATTAAAGAAAGCGCTTGTTGGGAGACAACCCAATATTTATCCTTACTGTTTTTGTGTGTTCACATGATTAAGCTATTGTAGTAATCATGTTTTGTAGCTTTTGTTTCAATAAAGTGCCAAGTAAGACCTTTGGGATGGCTTATGGTGATAGTTGATTTGATCTTGCTGAAAAACAGAAATGTTTGCGCTCATTGCCAGAATTTTAAAAAATCACAGAAGCGTGATTTTGATCTGAATTTTTTTACACAAGATTTATATACAAATAGCCTAGGTTGTCCTAACTTTTCAGAATTTTTGGAGTAGCAGAAGTATGGTTGTTGTTCAGATCATTACAGACTGTTCTGTTTCTCGCAGATTCTGTTTACAATGCATAGTTTGCTTGTTTTCTAGTTTCTATGGCTTATATTGCTCAATATAAATTATAGAAATGATATGGTACAGTAGGAATTGTGTGAGAACAATTATGAATCTTGTCTTCGACTGTACCAAAGTGAATGATTTACTCTTTATCATACTAACCCATCTCACGAAGTTCCGCTAAGTTTTGTGTGATTGAAGTTTTCATGTTTTGGGTGAGATATAGATATGAGGAGAATAAGGAGTGGAAAAACCCTCAGCTTGGGGATGCCCAAGGCACCCCAAGGAAATATTCAAGGAAGACTCAAGCACCTAATCTTGGGGATGCCCCGGAAGGCATCCCCTCTTTCGTCTTCAAAATCATCGGTATACCTTACTCGGAGCTATATTTTTATTCGTCACATGGTATGTGTTTTGCTTGGAGCGTAGTTTCATTTTACTTGCTGTTTGAATAAAATCATTGGATCTGAAATCTTGAATGAGAGAGAGTCCTCCCATGGGTAGTTAATTACTAGACTACTCATTGTTCTTCACTCATATCTTTTTGGAGTAGTTTGTCATTTAATCACGTGCTCCACTTATATCCTATGAGTAAATGGTTGAATGAATTGAATATCATAAATCTGAATTTATATATGTTTCATATGCTTATACCATGGGGAGTAATGACTTCACACATAATAAGTATAGGTGGTAAATTTATTGAAAGTTAGCAAACATAGTATTGGTCACTTGAGCAATTCATGAAAGAATATTGAAGGAAGAGAGATTTCACATATAAATATACTATCTTGGACATCTTTTGTAATTGTGAGCACTCATTAAAATATGACATGTTATAAGGTTCATGTTGGACAAGGAAGACAACATAATGGGTTATGTTTTCTTATATCCGAATAGAAGTTATATTATCATGGATCCTCCAATATGTTGAGCTTGCCTTTCCCTCTCACGCTAACTAAATTCTTTGCACCAAGTAGAGATACTACTTGTGCTTCCAAACATTCCTTAAACCAGTTTTGCCATGAGAGTCCACCATACCTACCTATGGATTGAGTAAGATCCTTCAAGTAAGTTGTCATCGGTGCAAGCAATAAAAATGTCTCTCAAAATATGTATGATCTATTAGTGTGAAGAAAATAAACTTTATACGAACATGTGATATGGAAGAAATAAAAGCGACGAACTGCATAATAAAGGTCTTTATCACAAGCGGCAATATAAAGTGACGTTCTTTTGCATTAGGATTTTGTGCATCCAACCGTAAAGGGCCTATCTTTTACTTTTATCTTCTACCCTTATACAAGAGTCATGGTGATCATCGCCTTTCCCTTTTTACACTTTTTCCTTTGGCAAGCACTATGTGTTGGAGAGATCCGGATATATATATCCACTCGGATGTAGGTCTTCATAAATTATTATTGTTGACATTACCCTTGAGGTAAAAGGTTGGGAGGCGAAACTATAAGCCCCTATCTTTCTCTGTGTCCGATTAAAACTTTGAACCCATAAATATCACATGAGTGTTAGCAATTGTGAAATATTAAATCATAGTTGAGTATGTGGAATTTGCTAAATCAAAGCTTTTACATAGACCCTTCCTAAAAATAAGATGAATTGCAATTGTTTGATGATTGAGAACATAGTTTGTTAGTTTTCAAGAAAGTTTATGGTCTATACCTTAATTTGTGAATAGCTTGTTACTTGATCATGAGAAGTTTTGTGAGATGAGCTAGTACTTATGATAAAGAATGATGCTAGAAAAAGTGATTGAAATTATCATTGATCAAACTTGTGCCCTTGATAGCATTCCACATCAAAAATTCTATTTTTATCATTTACCTACTCGAGGATGAGCAGGAATTAAGCTTGGGCATGCTTGATACGTCTCCAACGTATCTATAATTTTTGATTGTTCCATGCTATTGTATTATCTATCTTGGATGTTTTATATGCATTTATATGCTATCTTATATGATTTTTGGGACAAACCTATTAATCTAGAGCTGAGTGCCAGTTTCTGCTTTTTCCTTGTTTTTGAGTTTCGCAGAAAAGGAATATCAAACGGAGTCCAAATGACCTGAAAATTAACGGTGATTTTTTATGGACCACAAGAAGCCCCCCAAGCAAAAGAGTTGGACCAGAAGAGTCCCGAGCCAACCACAAGGTTGGAGGGCGCGCCCTACCCCCCGGGAGGGTGCTCCGACCTTGTGGTTGACTCGTGGACCCCCCCCCCCCACGTGAAACCAACGCAAAAAATTCCTATAAATACAGAAACCCCCGAAAATAAACCTAGATCGGGAGTTCCGCTGCCGTAAGCCTCTGTAGCCATGAAAAACCAATCTAGTCCCTCTTTGGCACCTTGCTGGAGGGGGCCAACATCACCGGAGGCCATGGAGGAGGAAGCAGGAGGGGTCACCATCGTCATGGAGGCCAAGGACCAGAGGGAGAACCTTTCCCCATCTAGGGGGAGGCCATGGAGGACGAAGCACAAGGGGAGAACCTCTCCCCCTCTCTCTCGATGGCGCCGGAGTGCCATCGGGGGAACCATCGCCGCGGTGATCGTCTTCATCAACATCACCATCTTCATCACCATCCTCATCTCTTTTACATGGTCCACTCTCCCGCACCCCGCTGTAATCACCTACTTGAACATGGTGCTTTATGCCACATATTATGATCCAATGATGTGTTGCCATCCTATGATGTTTTGAGTAGATTTCCTTTGACTTTTGGGTTGATTGATGATCTAGATTGGTTTGAGTTGTATGTTTTATTCTGGTGTTGTTCTATGGTGCCTTCCGTGCCGCGCACACATGAGGGATTCCCGTTGTAGGGTGTTGCAATACATTCATGATTCGCTTATAGTGGGTTGCTAGAGAGACAGAAGCTTAAACCCGAGTAAGGGGGTTGTTGCGTATGGGATAAAGGGGACTTGATACTTTAATGCTATGGTTGGGTTTTACCTTAATGATCTGTAGTAGTTGCGGATGCTTGCTAGAGTTCCAATCATAAGTGCATATGATCCAAGAAGAGAAAGTATGTTAGCTTATGCCTCTCCCTCATATAAAATTGCAAAAATGACTACCGATCTTGTTAACAATTTCCTAGGATAATTCCGCACACCGATCCATCATTATTCCACACTCGCTATTTATAATATATTGTAATTTATTCTAAATTTATGTTAACAGCACCTACTTTTATATTTTAGTTCTCCGATATCATGCAAAGTTATCCTCTTCATACCCACAACGTAGTTTTATTTCTCGTTTCTAGATGGAAGCAAACGTTCGGTGTATGTAGAGTCGTATCAGTGGCAGATAGGACTTGAGAGAATATTGATCTTACCTTTAGCTCCTTGTTGGTTCGACACTCCGTAATTATTACTTCCACCTTTGGAAATTGCAACGATGATTCCTTACACTGGTGGATTATCACAATGTCTGATGAAAATGCTAGGTTGAAGGATCTTATTCAGACATGAATGATCAAAAGTCTCAAAGGGCATCAAAACCTCTGTGACATCCTGAAGAAATCAATTCTTCACAAGAATCCCAGAAAAGAAGGCGTTGGTTTCAAAAGGAAACTAAATGAAAACGGCCCCTACTGGGAACCTGATCAATACACTCGCACTGTGTGGGTGCCTGCCCAGAGCAAAACACTCGACCCTACTCTTCTCTCTGGATATGATTGCCCCATTACTGAATACTCATATGATGATTCTCTGCATAACTATAAGTTATTCAAGAACAAATGTGGTGAGGCTGTTGCTCGCTATGTTGGACCCAACAGCATAAATGGTCCCCCAAAGAGAACCATCTGGGTACCGAAGAAAACTATCGAGGCATTACTTGTTACTGTGTTACTAACCATGCTGGCTAAAAATGCTCGATACATAATCAAGAAGGCTCGACGGAATGAATGTATGCATACCTCCTCAAACCACTATACTCATCTTTTTGGGAAGAATTTCAATGCATATTCCTTTAATTATGCTCGCGCCTCTTCGAGAAAAAACTCTCATGGTTTCTGAAAGAAATCATATCCTACTCACTCATGTGTTTCGAAGCCACCTGCAAAGATGTGGGTGGTTAAAAAAGCCTGATTCTCCCGCAGGACTATGTCTCGAGGTTTATCGAATTGATCATGGATAGTGGGTGCACTAGTCATATGACCGGAGACAAGTCATTGTTTGTCAACCCTAACTTAACAGCTTCACCTCAGAAGTACATTACTTTAGGCGACAACATCAAAGGAAAGGTAATTGGTCTAGGTAAAATTGCTATATCCAAAGACAAGAACATTGACGATGTCTTACTCATTCAGTCTCTTGGATTCAATCTTATGTCAGTTGGGAAGCTTTGTGATATAGAATGCTAGTTCTGTTTTCCATCACCAAATGCATTTTGTTTATGGCCACTAACAATTCCTTCGTCTTCAAGGGAAATAGAGAAGGTGGTTTATATATTGTAGATTTCTCTAAGGGTCCCTCAGCCCAAACTTGTTTGCTTACAAATGTAACTGAAGGTTGGTTGTGGCACCACAGACTTGGTCATGCAGGAATGAGGAATTTGCAGAGGCTTGCATAGAAAAATCATCTCCGTGGCACTCTTAATGTGACATTCGACAAGGATCGTATCTGTGCTACGTGTGAGGATGGAAAGTTGGCCAAGAAGCACCATTCATAAAAACAGTCATGACCACGACAAGACCATTGGAAATTCTTCACATGGACTTATTCGTGCCTCAAAATTATGCGAGCTTCGATGACAGTCATTATGGTCTGGTTATTGTTAACGATTTCTCTTGCTATACTTGGGTATTCTTTCTTGAAGACAAGACATGCACCCAAGACATCTTCAAAAGAATCGCCAAGAAATCTCAAAATGAATATGATGTGTGCATTAAGCATGCCAGAAGCGACAATGGCACCGAGTTCAAAAATACTCATATCGAGGATTTTTTCGACAAAAATGGTGTCACTCATGAGTTATGTGCTGCATACACTCCCCAACAGAATGGAGTTGTTGAGCAAAAGAGTAGAACTCTTATTGAAATGGCAAGAACAATGCTCGGTGAGTACAAAAACACCATTCATTACTGGGCTGATGCTATTAACACTACTTGCCATGTTGTGAATCGTGTTTATCTTCAAAAGTTCCTTAGGAACTTCATATGAGCTTATCATTGGCAAGAAACCGAATGTTTCTTATTTACGTGTTTTTGGTGCACCATGTTACATTTATGATATGAATCACAATTCAAAATTTACACCTAAAGCATATGAAGGTTTTCTTCTTGGTTATGGCTCATACTCACATACTTATCGTGCCTATAACTGTCACCATGGGTGATGGTGTCCTGGACTAGGGGGTACCAACGTAGTTGGCCCATAGTCCATGGGCCGAGCTTATGACCCACCGTACTCACAAGGAAGGACTCCGTAAGCCTCGCACTTCGACGTGATCAAGATGGGCTCTGCTGAAGACTTGACGTGTACTACAAGGACAGCATCAGCCGCCGACATGTTTATCCCTAGTTTGATGTGTAACCTAGGTACCCCCCAGCATCTATATAGGCTACGAGTTTAGTCCATAGAGGGGACGGTCACAATTACAACCAACTAGCCCTAGGGTTAGAACACAAGTTACGATTGATACGTCTCCAACGTATCTATCATTTTTTTATTGTTCCATGCTATTATATTATCCATCATGGATGTTTTATATGCATTATTATGCTATTTTATATCATTTTTGGGACTAACCTATTAACATACTGTCAAGTGCCAGTTGTTGTTTTTTCCTTGTTTTTGTCTTTATAGAAAATCAATACCAAAAGGAACAAAACTTTTTTGAGGATTTTTCTTGGACAATAAGACACCCAGGAACCTTCGGGAGGAGGTCTGACGGGCCACCAGTTGACGACAAGCTCAGAGGACGAGCCCTAGGGAGCGCCCCCCAGGCTTGTGGGCCCCCTGATGCTCCTCTAACCCTAATCTTTGCTCTATGAATACCCAAATATTCCCCGTATACCAGAGGGCACACCAAAAATACTTTTCTGCCGCCGCAAGTTTCTATCCTCGTGAGATCCCATCTAGAGACCTGTTCTGGTACTCCGGCGGAGGGGGATTCGGTCACGGAGGGCCTCTACATCAACCTTGCCGCCCTTCCGATGATGGGTCAGTAGTTTACCACAGACCTATGGGTCCATAGCTAGTAGCTAGATGGGTTCTTCTCTCTCTTTGATCTTCAATACAATGTTCTCCTCGATGTTCTTGGAGATCTATACGATGTAATGTTCTTTTGTGGTGCGTTTGTTGAGATCCGATGAATTGCGGATTTATGATCAGATTATCTATGAATATTATTTGAGTCTTCTCTAAACTCTTTTATGCATGATTAAGATAGCTTTGTATTTCTCTCAAATCTATTGATTTGGTTTGACCAACTAGATTGATTTTTCTTGCAATGGGAGAGGTGCTTTGTAGTGGGTTCAATCTTGCGGTGCACATATTTGTATTGTTGGCACTAAGGATAAAAAGGTGGGGTTTATTCATATTGATTGGATCTATAGCTCTACATCATGTCATCTTGCTTAAGGCATTACTCCGTTCTTGTTAACTTAATACACTAGATGCATGCTGGATAGCGGTCGATGTGTGGAGTAATAGTAGTAGATGCAGGCAGGAGTCGGTGTACTTGTCACGGACGTGATGACTATATTCACAATCATTGCCTTTGATATTGTCATAAATTTCCACTTTTCTATCAATTGCTCAACAGTAATTTGTTTACCCACCGTCTGCTTTCTTTCAAGAGAGAAGCCTCTAGTGAAAACTATGGCCCCGAGGTCTATCTTTTATCATATTATTTTCAGATCTACAAAACCAAAAACCCAAAATTACCTTGCTGCAATTTATTTACCTTTACTTTATTTTGCACTTTTATTTATCTTTTATACCTATCTCTATCATATCTCATCCTTGCAAGTAACCGTGAAGGGATTTACAACCCCTTTATCGCTTTGGGTGCAAGTATTTGTTTGTTTTTGTAGGTGCAACCATTGGTGACTTGTGTGTTGCTCCTATTGAATTGATACCTTGGTTCTCAAACTCAGGGAAATACTTATCTCTACTTTGCTGCATCACCCTTTCCTCTTCAAGGGAAAAACCAACGCAAGCTTAAGAAGTAGCAACGATCTAGAGGTAGATCAAGCTTGTACTGGATACACATCATCAATACAATCAAAGCAGGACGTAGGGTATTACCTCTTTGAGAGGGCCCGAACCTGGGTAAATACTGTCTCCTTCGTCCCCGGTTACCCATAGATCCGAGATCCACAGCTCGGGACCCGCTACCCCGAGGTCTGCCGGTTTAGGTACCGAAAACGGGAAAGTTATGGAAACAGTAAATGTGCAGTGCAGTGAATCTAACGGCTCTCGGCAAATGGTCATTGGCGACGTGAGGCCAATCAAAGCGAATGCTCATGACTCCTCCGATGATGATGCTCCCACTGTTCGAAGAATAACTCGTGAAGCTACTGACGAAGAAAATGCCACTCCGAACCAAAATAGCAAACCAAGTGCAAATGACGAGCAAAATGGCAATCCTGATGAAAATGGCAATGGCAATGCCAATCCAGATGCGAGTACTAAGGAAAATGATCTTCTAGAAGGAAATCCTCATGCACGAGTAGCAAATCAAGTTGACCCTGCATTAATTGTTGAAGATCTCGAGAATCCAGTTTACCAACGACCAACTCATTCTCACACTCATTTGGCTAACTACTATGACAGTTTCTCTTTTGTCTCATTAGCAGAACCTACCAAGTATGAATAGGCCATGAACGATCCCGATTGGATGAAATGCAAGAAGAGTTGGTGCAATTCAAATTGAATGATGTGTGGGAATTGGTCGATCTACCGAATCCTAAGAAGAACAATATCATCGGCGCCAAATGGATCTTCTAAAACAAACAAGATGAAGATGGCATTGTGGTGAGAAACAAAGCGCGTCTTGTTGCTCAAGGGTATACACATGTAGAAGGTACATATTTCGGTGAAACTTATCCTCCTGTTGCTCGCCTTGAGGCAATTGACATTCTTCTCGCTTATGCAGATTACAATGATATCCTGCTTTACCAAATGGATGTGAAAAGTGCCTTCCTCAATGGTGAAATTGATGAGGAAGTATATGTGAGGCAGGCATCTGGCGTTGAAAATCCTCAGTTCCCTAACAAAGATTTCGGGTTGAAAAAGGCTATATATGGGCTCAAGCTAGCTCCTCGGGCCTGGTATGACACTCTGAAGAAGTTTCTGCTCAAAATAGGATTCAAGCCAGGATCCACTGATTCCACTCTGTTCACACGTGCCATTAATGGTGATCTTTTCGTGTGTCAAATATATGTGGATGATATTATCTACAACTTTACTAACAATGCTTGTAACATGGAATTCAAGCGAATGATGTCCGAGAAATATCAAATGTCTATGATGGGTGAACTCAAGTTCTTTCTCGGGCTGCAAATTCGTCAACGGGACAATGACATTTTTATCTCTGAGGAGAAATATCAGAGAGACTGTCTAAAGAAGTTCTAGATGGAAGATTGCAATCATAAGGGCTACAATACTCCTGTGCCGACACATGGTCAGCTAGATGCTGATGTGTACGGTAAATATTATGATCAGAAAGCTTATCATTCGAGATTGGTTCTTTTCTCTACTTATGTGCATCTAGACCTGACATTATGTTGAGTGTTTGCATGTGTGATCGTTTCCAAGCTGCATCGAAAGAATCAGATCACCAAGCGGCAAGCGTATTCTGAGATATTTGGCTCACACCCCCACCTTAGGGTTATGGTATCCTGAGGGAGCACAGTTTGACCTCATTGTATATTCAGACTCGGATTATGCAGGTGAATGGATTGACAGGAAATCTACTTCGGGAACACGCCATTTCCTTGGTAGATATTTGGTATGTTGGTTGTCAAGGAAGCAAAGTTGTGTCTCGCTTTCTACGGCTGAGGCCGAATATATTGGTGTTGCTGTGTGTTGCACTCAGTTGTTCTGGATGAAGTAGACTCTGAAGCATTATGGTGTCAAGGTTAAAAATATCCCTCTATTGTGCAACAATGAGAGTGCGATCAAAATTGCACACAATCATGTGCAACACTCTTGCACCAAGTATATTGAGATCAGACGCCATTTCCTTCGCGATCATGTTGCTCGAGAGGATATTGTGATCAGTAACGACAAGATCGAGGAGAATCTCACTGATATATTCACCAAGCCTCTTGATGAGAAAAGATTCTATGTGTTGTGGTGTGAACCAAATCCTAGATTCCACAAACGTGTAGTAAGCTGGACTCGGCACCCGTACCAATACTTCCACATCTTAGAAGGAATGGGTGCATAACACTCTAAGAGTTTGAAAATTTTGACAAGTAAAATTTTCTTTCTGAGTGTGAATACATGTAGCGATCCAACCTCAAACGGTCAAATCTCTGTGCATAAGTGTCATCCCTAGATCGGTAATGCTGACACACACAGTACTTGAAGGATTTATAACATAGTGCAATCACACACTTATTACATCGAATGTCTCAAAAGAGAACTTGTTACAATAATATGGCTTAAGGCCATCTAAATAAGATAACAGCGGAAGGCTTGGAAGATAAAGTGAGTCCATCAACTCCAACAGCATAGCTGAGTGCACGACAATGACCTAGTGCACCTTACTCTTCGTCTGAAAGTCTGCAACATGATATGTTGCAGACCGAAATGTGTCAGCACATGGAATATGCTGGCAATATAACACAGTAGAGCAATGAACAGAATAAATGCTATCACTACATGCATATATGGCTGGTGGAGGCTCTATGGTTATAATGTTTTTGCGAAAATCCAATTTTTTCCTACATCAAAGGAATATATTTTATTTAACTATCATGGTAGTTGATAAACATTGAGAGTGGTACCCCCATCTCAATCCCAAATAAAAAGTAATTAATAACCCAACAAATTAGTTTAGAGTGATGAGATCAACATGATAATCCAAGAACCAGATACTCAAGATGTCCATAACCGGGGATACGGCTAACCATGATTAGTTTGTACACTCTGCAGAGGTTTGCGCACTTTTCCCCACAAGACCTGATCTCCTCCGCTGGATTTCTCACACTACATGGTGTTTGAGAAACGGATGACCGAAACACAGTCTTTCAGAGACATTAACTCTTTACTCTGGGTGGACAGTTACACCTACTTTCCCCTACATCTGCTAGCTCACCACTGAAAGAGGTCATGCAACATACTCAACTATGCTAGAGCCCATAATAGCTTGTGGCTGCACACGGAAGTTTCTAGCATGAATAATCTTATGATCCCTTTGAGCCTGAGTGGCGAACCAAAGGACAACACTGGTATATCCCCAGGTGCCCCCAACCAATCCACCCAGATGTGTATTTAAGTGGCCACCTTAAGTTAACCATTAATTATCAATCTCACATCTGTCATGGATCACTCAAACCAAACCACGTCTACGAGCATAGCATAGTAGTATAAGCATAACGTAGAAGTAACTCCCAAGGGATTGATAATAAAAGGGCAATAGGTTCTACCTCATCATCTACTCCCAATACCCACAAGTTAATCACATCCTAATCATGCAGTGTTTGAGGATTGTAACTAATGCATAAAAACTGGGTATGAAAAGAGTATGATCAATGTGTTACTTGCCTTGCTGACGATCCGCAAAACCTAGAGACTCGTAGTAGCACGCTTCGCACTCCGGGAATTCTATCGCAAACAAACAATAGCATACATAAGCACTCAAGCATAGATGCCAGGGTAAAACTCAAATAAGAAAATCCAAATCTGAAAGTCCAACTGAAGAGCTTCGATTTGCAAAAAGAATCAATCGAATCGGAGCTACGGAACTGAAACTACGGTCAAAAAACTTCGAATTCAAATCTTCTTGAAACCAAATTTTAAATTTTCAAAATAATGTTCAAGTTGATTAACCAGAAAGAGGGCCTCGATACGAAGATTTTGGCGTTGGTTTCACTGGATTTGGACGAACGGTTAAAAAGTCGCGAGGGTTTGCAGATTAGGGGCTAAACTGCGATAAACATAATCACGGATAGGTCCCTGGCCGAAAATAAAATAAAAAGAAAAAGACTACTGCGCGAACGTCCGCTAACAGAGGCAAACGAACGAATTCTTTCGTTAAAACGAACGAACGTTCGCAAAGTAACCTAAACAGAAGAAAACCAAGAAAACCGAACCGATCTGGAAAAAACCGATCTAGGGTTTTAAAAAAACACGGCGGCTTTGCAGTTTTTACTGGTTTACCGAAGAAAACCGGCGGGTCGGCGGGGTCAATGGCGGCGGACGGCGAGTCGGCTCCGGCGGGGCTCCGCGGCTGCGGCGAGGTGGCTCCGGCGGGGCTCCGCGGCTGCGGCGAGGCGCTTGCGGCGGGGCTCCGCAGCTGCGGCGAGGCGGCGGCGCGAGACGAGGCGGCGGCGCGACGTGGTGCGGCAGCGCGGGGCGGCGGCTGCGGCGGCGGTGGTTGCGGCGGCGGTGCGGGACGAGGGCAGAGGGGTCGGGGCCGACCCTTTTAAAGAGGGGGCGGTCCAACTTGGGGAGGGGGTCGGCGGCGCGGCATGGCGAGCTCGGACTCCCTCGGGAGTCCGGCGAGGGCACGGCGGGGCGAGGCGGGGAAGGCGGCGTGCAGCGGGCCGGCTGGGCCTTCAGCCCAGTTCAGTCCGGGAACCTTTTTTTATAAAATAAATTCCGCCGAAAAGGAAAAATCTTAAGTAAATACAAAAAAATTCTAAAAATGCCAAAAACAATTTTCACCGTCTAAATAAAATATTTAGAACGAAGTGAACATTTTTCTGGCCTAAAATGCAATTTTTGGATAATGCATATTTTTCTAAGTCGAATAATAGCAATAAAAATCCAAATAAAATATTTATTTGATTTTAATATTTTTCCTCCAATATTTCTTTTATTTTAGAGAAGTCATATTATCTCCGCTCTTTTAATTTTTTATAGTCGAAATATTTTGGAGAGAAAAATAATTAAAACCAAAGTGATCCTCTTTTCAATATTTGAGAAAAATTCAAATATGAAAATGAATGAAATCCCCAACTCTCTCCGTGGGTCCTTGAGTTGCTTAGAGTTTCTAGGATCAAAAACCAAAATGCAAATAAAATATGATATGCATATGATGACCTGTGTATAGCATTCCAAATTGAAAATTTGGGATGTTACAATACATATGAAGAATTAGACTAACCGGGTGCCATGAAAAATTGTGCAACGCTCAGGGTCATATAGTTCTTATACGGTGGGTCACGCCACCACAATTTTCTTCAGTGAGTTGTCTTTTGTTTTGGAGATTTCTGTTCGTCTGAATGTATTTCACTCATAGCTTTTCCCTCGAGTGTTTGTGTTTCTTGGTCTGAGTGAAACATCTAGGACCCTGTTTTCCCTCTCATTTATCTCACCTAGTATATATTGTTCCGTTACAGATGCACAAATTTAGTCTGGTAATGAAACTTTATCTGGTGTCCTTGACCACGTTAAAGTTTCGGTCCAAACTTTATCTATTTTGGCGGAAGCCATCAAAATTTTGGGATTTCCCGCACAAGTCAGGACCACATATTTAGTTACGGTTGCCATGTACAACTACCATCTAATTTGGTCCGTTAAATTGCAAAGGTCCTCTAACTGTGGCCATCCGACCTGATTCACCGGGTGCGGTTATTTACCCTCGCGTATAAATTCTGAGCCGCCCCCATCCTCCCTCATTTCAACTCGTCTCTCCGCCATCGTCACATTCCGAAGCCCTGTCGTACTGCTCCACCTCAAGATCAACAACGCCAACCATCTTCGCCGCTTCGGTGCTGGAAAGTGGTCGCCACAGTCATTCCTCGCCACCGCGGCTTGTCTTCCTCACCGCGCCGCTGTAGTGGCCGCACACCAACGAGTTAGGGTATGTGCAGCACGAACTCATGTTTCCTTTTTCTTGTTCGAGTTCGTCCGTGGTAGAAATTGCATGTTTTTACCTTATTTCCCAGGTCCTCGCCGATAGGTTAATTTTTGTGGATGCCGTTTCCAGATTGTCCCTCGCATCTCAACTGTAGATCTAGTGTTTGTGTTATGTCTCGAATGAACGAAATGCCTAGGACATTAACTAGTAGTTTTCCTTGAACCTACTAGTGCATTCTCCTCATTTATTTCATCTGAAACATTACTCCAAGTCTGTATATACTTCTTCAACATTTAAAAAAACGTTCGATGTGTGCATTCGTAACCCTGTCCCCATTTCCCCTCGCATCTACTCTTATTCACAGGGAAATGCTGTCTGTTAAGGATTCTTCCCAACCAGTGGGCCGAAATAACAAAGATGAAGGGTACAACAAATAAATCGAAAGCTGTGGATGCAAAGGGCCCAACGTTAGGCCCAATAACAAGCAAGTGAAATAGAACTATTGAACAAGATAAAAACGACCAAGAAGAGACTGCTCCGAAGAAGAAGAAGAAGAAGGGTGGCAGGAAGCCTTATACAAACATTGCTCTGTATATCTCTCATGACATATATGACATTGTCCCAGGAGAAAGTAAAAACTCAAGGGACATGCGACACCAATGGATTTGGCGCTATTGAGTGCGAAAATGGTTCAACTATGAGTTTGTTCATCCTCGGTTTGCTCAGAACTTCACATTCCATCCACCATGGGGTGACTGTCGTGAAATTTCTATCATAAAGTCTCAGGGTCCCAAACTGAGACCTCCTCCTCCTCTAAATCCTCATGAGTCATCCATTCACACGCCTGAATCATATCCTGATGGACTTGCAAAGCGAGAACACAATGCAATAATGAAGGATGAGAAGGAAGCAAAGAAAAAGGCTTATGAAGAAGAAAATCCTCATCTTCTCAAAGATGATCTTGACAAGAAAAAGATCAAAGTAAAATCTGAAGGCCGCATGAAACGCACGCATGATCCAAATACCGTTGGTTCCTCGAAGAGAAAGTATGCTCCAAGGAAGAAGAAGGTCCAGCCTGCTGATGAATTCGAAATGAGTGACTCTTCAGATGCTGATGATCCACCTCTTACCAAGGAAGAAGTTGAAGCCACTCCCAATGAGCAAGTGAATGTTACCACCTCTACAACATTGCCTGATCTTCGAACTCAAGTTGTGCCTCAGGAACCTCCGAAGAAGATCAAGGTCCGAAGACTCGTGCAACAACAGTCACGATGGTGAAGAATGTCAATACCACCGCTCATCCTGGTGCCATTTACATGAAAGATTTGGTTGTGGATGCCCCTGTGGAAACTGCAAAGCCAGGCGAGTGCATTCCCAAGCCTGCTTTGAAGAAGATCAAGCCACCTAATTCTGAGCAAGTTGCGGCTCCAAACAAAAAGGTTGCAAAATTTTGCTCCCACTCCGACTCAACCGCTGGCCTCTATGCCTCCAACCAAGAATGTACCTGTTCAAACTGCTCCTGTTGCTGCATGTGATGCTCCTCACAGCTACAATCATATCTTCATCATGGAATAGCTTGATTGTTTCGATGAAAATCCCTTTGATGGAGAAGTGGCCTCCTTGCCCATTCACTCGGAAGTAGCCGAGCAAGCTAGCTCCCTTGTGCATGACATGCGAGAACATGCTGCTGAGATTAGCACTTTGTGTGTCGGGCTGCTTAATTTGGATGGTCACATGAAGGCAACTTCTTCAAAGTTTGTCATGATACAACTTGAAGATATATATAAGGATGTGAACTGACCAATTTCTCTCCTTCACAACAGGTGCTTGCTCTTCCACTCAGATCTGGATAAAATGGTTCACAAGATTTGTGATGAACATCAAGCCAAGGTCACGGGCTACAATGATCTGGTGAAGGGACACATTAACCATACTGCAAAGTAGAAACAACGCACGAAGCACTAGTGCAGAAAAGCCTAGCTATGGCATGCCAAAAAGGGCCTTGCTGGCTTGGACACACGACGCCACCAATATGGCGCCATTGGTAAAAAATAGTGGTGGCGTTGGTGCCCACGTCAACGGTATTATACGTGTTGCTGGCGTGCCACGTGGACAACGCCACCACTATATTCGCTCACCTAGCGACGCGCAATGTATTTTGCACACGACAAACGTTACGTGCAGCCAAAAAAACATTTTATCCACCATGTAACATTTAGCATTTCACATTAGAACTAAGCACATATAGAACATTACACAGTAGAGCAGTGCCAGATAATAGAACATTACGAGTTAATACGTGACAATCTCACAAACAGTACGTAGTAGATCACTAATAAAATGAAAATCATTGTGTGTTGACAAACACAAGCTAAAACAGTAGTACATAGCGCTAATAAGCAGTACATTTAGCATCGACAGCCCCGTCATACACATACTTCTAAATGAGGTCGATGATGATCATCATCCTCAAGTCATGGTGCCAGGTGTTCCTGATGGTGACTAAGATGGCCTGTCCAACCTAGAGATTCTTCCCAACAAGGAAGTTGTTCCACCCTGCGGCGCTGAAGACAGTGAGATCATCACATTACTACACTAAGCATATCATATTATTGAGCATATAAAATTATTACACAAAGTAGCATACCCTGACATGGCGGTCAACATGCATCTTTGTCAGGCGGGTCACGAATGGTATCCCGACGTAGTCATCATGTGGAGGAAGTATGTACCAGGGGTTGCCCAATTCGTCCTAACTCAGCCTCATGCTTTGGGCATAGAGTGCTTCATCAACTGGGTCCTCATCATCTTCATCCTCCAACTTAACCTAGGTAATAGCCAGCCTTGGAGTATGTCTTCTGAAGGAGAAGCTGATCAATTCACCCACAGTGATATGCATGTGGGTGATGAAACGCTTCCATTCATCTCCTCCAATCTGGGTTATCTTTCGTCCCTTCTCGAAATCCATAGTGTAGCCCCCCCCCCCCCCCCCGGAGCGTCGAAGATCAAAGTGTCTCCGCTAATGAGCTCAATGAACTCCAATTTCACATTGCAAGGGAAGATCTGTGTAAGAAAATCCAAAAAACACACACAATGCATTACTCGAAATAGCAACAAAAACAAAAGAGCTAACTGTTAGAAGGTTCATATAATGTGTTACGCTGCAGGAACAAAAGACAGCTGGAAGTAGATGCCAAATAGCGTGCCAGTGGCAGGGCTGGTTGTGCACCTTCACTTGCACACTCGACATGGTGGCTGCGCCATCCTACACAAAACATATTGAAAACTAAGTATATAGTCGGATTCTAGACTAGTGAATTAACACTAAGTATAATCAGTTTCTACACTAGTAAATCAATTTCTACTAAACATGATCGGATACTATGGTGCTAAATATAATTCTACACCAGTAATGATATACACAAATAAACAAAATCTATGGAGGGAGACACAAATAAACAAATTCTACACTAGTAATTTATAGGAGTTCATTTTATTTATTCCTAACATACCAGACTACACTACTAAATTAGGTTGAACTTGAATCATTAATATTTTAGACACTCAAAATATTTCTAATCAAAATGCACTATAATATCGGATTCTACACAATAACAATCGGATTATCACTAAAATTTCTACAGAAAGCAATCCATGGAACTAACTTTGGATTCTACATTACATAAAGCAATCCATGATACATACTAAAATTTCTACACAAAGCAATCACCTAAATCAACTTATACATGAATCCCATGGGTTGCGTGTGGCGTGTCCGCGGACGGAGAAGGTGGGAGTGAAGAGGAAGAAGATGCGATGGGACGGGAAGGAGAGGATCGAACCTTGCTGCCGGCGAGGGGCGGCGACGACGGTTGGTTGAGGGGGAAGTGTATACATCGGGTGGGTGTGAAATGAGAGAGCGGCGATTTTGGTCTTTTACTAAGGTGTGGAGTTGACTCAGGTGGGCCATTGCTGGTGTCAGCCTAAAGCGCAATGCCATAGCTAATAACGGCGGAAATTAAAAGACTAGGATTAATGAAGGACTTAACCCTAAAGAAATAAAAGTCCCAAAATGATAAAAACACTAATAGTAATGAGGAAAAAATATAATATAAAATGTTCATTATTTTCTGACTAGTATAATCATTAAATACTTAAAACACTTGATAAAATGGAAAAATTATTACTAGCGTAATTTAACTTGGCACGCCAACACTAACAAATTAACTAGGCGTGTATAGAAATCCAACGCCACCACTATCTTCCAAACTATGATTATATATGGGTTTGTGGCGTGTCTAAAAAAAGCAACGCCAACACAAAACATGTAAAGTTGACATGCTAATTATGCCGACGCGAGCACTATTTGATAAAAATAGCACTGGAGTTGATGGAAAATGGCGCGCCACCAAAGAAAGTTGTGGCTAGCCATTTTTCACTAGCGAAGATTGTGAAGAAAAATGTGCCTCCACTACAAAAAACCACTTCCGTGATGATACGTGTTTGTCACAGTAGGTCACGTTTTCTACCATGCATGTAAATCCATGACGATTTTATGACAGAATCAAGATAGTCATAACTGTGCTGTCGTAGAAGCGTTCCACGACATTACCAAAGTTATCATCATAGAAGTGTCCACTTCCATGACGATAAATCGCGCGTCATAGAAGTGCTTTCGTCAAGGGTAACCGACACGTGGCATCCATCGTAATGGGTCGTCGTTAAGCTATCGGGTTCCGGTTTGGATCCGATAACCTGTTAACAGCCCGGGCCAATGGAGATTTTCCACGTGTAAAATTCTCATTCGCCGGCAGATCCACGTGTCGGCCCAGCGTTCGGACAGTTGTCATCCAGCGAATGGACGGGGCGCGCCTATGATACGTCGACGCGTATCTCGGCCCAACAGTGGCCCATTCAGGTTAAATGGGCAGGCCAGTCAAAATAAGCGGACCGCCCCATTAGCGGCCTACTTGAGTCAGGCCCATTCACACACACGACCCATACAAGTTACACAGAATCGGCCCATCCAAGGCCCATTCTAGATTTGACAATTTCCAGCCCATCGTCAGTTTCAGCCCGTTAACGGCCCGCTACGTCTTTGGGCCCAATTGCGGCCCGAGCTTCTTTCAGCCTGTTAGCAGCCCATCGTTAGTCCCAGCCCGTTAACGACCCAGAACGTCTTTCGGCATTTTCTCGACCCATTCTGCAGTTGGGCCAACTTCTAGCCCGTTGTTACTTTAGGCCTATCCTCGGCCCATTCGGTAAATGGGCCAATTCCTAGCTCATTTTTTCTATCGGCCTGTTAATGGCCCGCGCAACAGTTGGGCCTTTGACTGTGCAACCTAATTTTGGGTCCATTAGGGGCCCACGTTCCGCAGGGCAAAATATCAGCCCGACGCGACTTTCGGCCCGTTAAAAGCCTAGTTCGCAAATTGGGCCTCCTCTGGCCCTTAACACTTTGGGCCTCTTACTGTCCCGTAAAGTAAAAGGGTCGAGACAAAATTGTCCTTTATTTCGGCCTGCTAGAGGCCCGCGGGGCCATTCCATTTATACGGCCCTATCGAGCTTTCGGCCTGTTAACGGCCTGGTAAGAGTCGCTGTTACGGTGGGCCACATCATTTGGGATCCACTAAATATTGTTTTGACCAGCCCAATTAAGGCCCACTTTGACTACACATGTTCGTTCGTTTGTATGGCGTCCAAATAATGTTTGGGCGTGTTGCCCCCCCCGTTTCAATGATATAGCATATTCAAAGAATTATCCTACTCTATACTATCGCCTCTAAAAAACATACAATATACAATAAAAAGACTAAGGCATAGAAACGTAGAATAATCCTACACTATACAATAAAGAAATTACAGCCGACAATACCCACTGGGCATTATAGTTCGACACCTGTGATAATAAAGCGTACACAAACAGCAAATTACATACACTGGGCAAATAAAGATCATACATCATGGACACGCATCAACAGAACTTACGATTTGAACTATAATCTATTCAGAAAATAGGATTGGCCGGATTCAGATAGCACAAATTTCAGTCTGCAAAATCTCTAATTCCTTCGTGGTTACCTCAGTGTCTCGTTTCATTTTTGATTCCTGCATCTAATACCTGCAAGTCCAGTCTCAACTTGTTGATTGCACGTTGAGAATCATGTACATGTTGTCTTGCCAGCTCTAGTTGATGCTCGAGAACATCAGCACATTCCAATTCCAATCCATAATCATTTGGTAACGGCCATGCCGCACAACTCACAGATCTTTGTGTTGATGTCACTTCATCCTGAAATGTTTCTGTAAGTACACATGACTAGGGAAAAAATATATTTACAACAGTGAAGCGAGCAAGACAGACTATTTTGTACATGGCAAAACAGGACTAACAATAATGTTACATGTCATGAAGCATAAGCAGGTGACATTTTAAAAATTATGAAAATGGTAGTCTGTGCAGCCCGCATATAGAAATCTCTCTTAGCTCACCAGAGGAGCATGATGTTGGGGCCAAATGCAAAACACAGATAGGTTACAAATTTAGACAGCACGTTGCGTATAAGTAAGCAAGCAGTTGGCCATTTTGTAGCTCAATTAAAGTCTTAGGAGCGTAATGAACAGCAGAGGGATTCATACAAACCTACTACAGCAAGCAAAACTATGCAATCATTAGCCTAGTATAAACTAAATTGTGAGCCTCATGCAGTAATAGTTGGTTAATAGACATCAAAGCTTCAGGCACACTTCGCCAGAGTAATTAAACGGTAAGGCCTTTAATTATGTCAACTAATAGTTATACAAGTACCCAACATCAGGCATCATTGTTTCGGCATCTCACTAACTGAGGACAAATAAAGCAATTGAAAAGAGCAATTTAACTATGCCTGAAACAAACAAGCAATTGAACTGTTGAGTTGGCAGCATGTATACATGCACGCCTCAATAACATCCATGGCCTAGCTACATTTACTATATAAAGGAACAAGTAATGTAATATTGTTTGCCCCCTATGAAGTATCTCGACTAGTATGTAACCAATATCCTAGTAATGATAGGGAGGCTAATGATGTGAATATGTGTTTGGTTATGACATTTATGACATCGACAACTCTACCATGGCAGGAAGCAGTTTCACACTGTTCACTACTATAAGATGTTTTAGATATTTAGAAGTAGACTACATCCGTAATGAGTGAACAGACACATTCAAATGTGTTTACATACATCTGACTTACAAAAAAGTTAGAACATCATATAGTAGTGAGTGGAGGGGGTTTTAATCAATGGCCCAATGACTAGGTTACAGGTGAAGAACCGTACGCAAGCTCAATCTCGGACAAATAGGATGTCCTAGTAATTGTAATACAATGTGACTGATACGTCTCCAACGTATCTATAATTTTTTATTGTTCCATGCTATTATATTATCTGCTTTGGATGTTTAATGGGCTTTATTATACGATTTTATATTATTTTTGGGACTAACCTATTAACCGAAGGCCCAGTGCAAATTGCTGGTTTTTTTGCCTATTTTAGTGTTTCGCAGAAAAGGAATATCAAACGGAATCCAAACGGAATGAAACCTTCGGGAGAGTGATTTTTGGAACAAACGTGATCTAGAGGACTTGGAGTGGACGTCAAGAAAGAAGCGAGGAGGCCACGAGGCACGGAGGCGCGCCCCCCACCCTCGTGGGCTCCTCGCAGCTCCACTGACCTACTTCTTCCTCCTATATATACCCAAATGCCCCGAAAACAACCAGGAGCACCACGAAACCTTATTTCCACCGCCGCAACCTTCTGTACCCATGAGATCCCATCTTGGGGCCTTTTTCGGCGCTCCGTCGGAGGGGGAATCAATCACGAAGGGCTTCTACATCAACACCATAGCCTCTCCGATGATGTGTGAGTAGTTTACCACAGACCTTCGGGTCCATAGTTATTAGCTAGATGCTTCTTCTCTCTCTTTGGATCTCAATACAAAGTTCTCCTCAATCTTCTTGGAGATCTATTCGATGTAACTCTTTTTGCGGTGTGTTTGTCGAGATCCGATGAATTGTGGGTTTATGATCAAGATTATCTATGAACAATATTTGAATCTTCTCTAAATTCTTTTATGTATGATTTGTTATCTTTGCAAGTCTCTTCGAATTATCAGTTTGGTTTGGCCTACTAGATTGATCTTTCTTGCAATAGGAGAAGTGCTTAGCTTTGGGTTCAATCTTGCGGTGTCCTTTCCCAGTGACAGCAGGGGCAGCAAGGCACGTATTGTATTGTTGCCATCGAGGATAAAAAGATGGGGTTTATATCATATTGCTTGAGTTTATCCCTCTACATCATGTCATCTTGCCTAATGCGTTACTCCATTCTTATGAACTTAATACTCTAGATGCATGCTGGATAGCGGTCGATGTGTGGAGTAATAGTAGTAGATGCAGAATCGTTTCGGTCTACTTGTCGCGGATATGATGCCTATATACATGATCATGCCTAGATATTCTCATAATTATGCACTTTTCTATCAATTGATCGACAGTAATTTGTTCACCCACTGTAATACTTATGTTATGTTGAGAGAAGCCACTAGTGAAACCTATGGCCCCCGGGTCTATTTTCGATCATATAAGTTTCCAACCTATTTTTACTTTGCAATCTTTACTTTCAATCTATATCATAAAAATACCAAAAATATTTATCTTATTATCTCTATCAGATCTCACTTTTACAAGTGGCCGTGAAGGGATTGACAACCCCTTTATCGCGTTGGTTGCAAGCTTCTTATTTGTTTGTGTAGGTACGAGGCGACTTGTGTGTGGTCTCCTACTAGATTGATACCTTGGTTCTCAACAACTGAGGGAAATACTTACGCTACTTTGCTGCATCACCCTTTCCTCTTCAAGGGAAAAACCAACGCAGTGCTCAAGAGGTAGCAAGAAGGATTTCTGGCGTCGTTGCTGGGGAGATCTATGCCAAGTCAAGACATACCAAGTACCCATCACAACTCTTATCCCTCGCATTACATTATTTGCCATTTGCCTCTCATTTTCCTCTCCCCCACTTCACCTTTGCTGTTTTATTTGCCCTCTTTTTCCGTTCGCCTCTCTTCGCTTGCTTCTTGTTGCCTGTTTGCCCTAATGGCCCTGCCTAAAAACGTTGATCCTTACCTTAAAAGGTTGGAAGAAATTGAAAACAACGTCAGAAGCTTTATGACTTTGCAATTCGAGCATAATAATTTCTTTAGAAATGAGCTTAAAGAACAAAAAAGCTTTATGGAGTACATGAATAAAGAGCTTGATGATATGTCTAAGGAAATTTATGGCTTGAAATCTCAGTTTGCTCATCTTGAAAAATTAATAGCCCAAATTTCGGATAAGCAGGCCACCTTAGTCAATAAGATGGCCGCCAAACCGGAAGATCTAGAAGGTAATAGGGATGAAGATCTAAAAGTTATTGATGTGTCCCCTATTAAATCTTTGTTTTTCAATATGAATCTTGATAATGATGGGACTGGAGATGAGTCAACTTTAGTTAAAGGGCGTCCCAATTATTCGGAGTTTTTAGATCTTGATGCAAAAATTGGTAAAAGTGGGATTGAAGAGGTCAAAACTTTACATAGCAATGAACCCACTACTTTGGATTTCAAGGAATTTAATTATGATAATTGTTCTTTAATAGATTGTATTTCCTTGTTGCAATCCGTGTTAAATTCTCCTCATGCTTATAGTCAAAATAAAGCTTTTACCAAACATATCGTTGATGCTTTAATGCAATCTTATGAAGAAAAACTTGAATTAGAAGTTTCTATCCCTAGAAAACTTTATGATGAGTGGGAACCTACTATTAAAATTAAGATTAAATATCATGAATGCTATGCTTTATGTGATTTGGGTGCTAGTGTTTCCACGATTCCAAAAACTTTGTGTGATGTGTTAGGTTTCCGTGAATTTGATGATTGTTCTTTAAACTTGCACCTTGCGGATTCCACCATTAAGAAACCTATGGGAAGAATTAATGATGTTCTTATTGTTGCAAATAGGAATTATGTGCCCGTAGATTTCATTGTTCTTGATATAGATTGCAATCCTACATGTCCTATTATTCTTGGTAGACCTTTCCTTAGAACGATCGGTGCAATTATTGATATGAAAGAAGGAAATATTAGATACCAATTTCCGTTAAGGAAAGGTATGGGACACTTTCCTAGAAATAAAATAAAATTACCATATGAATCTATTATGATAGCCACTTATGGATTGCATACCAAAGATGACAAATACCTAGATCTATTTTTGCCTTTATGCCTAGCAAGGGGCGTTAAACGATAGTGCTTGTTGGGAGGCAACCCAATTTTATTTTTGTTTCTTGATTTTTGGTTCTGTTTAGTAATAAATAATTCATCTAGCCTATTTTCAGATGTGTTTTCATGTTTTAATTAGTGTTTGTGCCAAGTAGAACCTTTGGGAAGACTTGGGTGAAGTCTTTTTGATCTTGCTGTAAAAAACAGAAAATTTAACGCTCACGAGATTAGCTTCCATTTTTTACTGGAGAGTGCTATTTAATTGATTCTTTTTGTAGATGATTAATAGATAAATTCCTCACGTCCATAAAATTATTTCAGAACTTTTGGAGTTCCATAAGTATATGTTTGGTACAGATTACTACAGACTGTTCTGTTTTTGACAGATTCTGTTTTTCGTGTGTTGTTTGCTTATTTTGATGAATCTATGACTAGTATCGGAGGGTATGAACCATAGAGAAGTTGGAATACAGTAGGTTTAACACCAATATAAATAAAGAATGAGTTCATTACAGTACCTTGAAGTGGTGGTTTGTTTTCTTTCGCTAACGGAGCTCATGAGATTTTTCTGTTGATTTTTGTGTTGTGAAGTTTTCAAGTTTTGGGTAAAGATTTGATGGATTATGGAATAAGTAGTGGAAAGAGCCTAAGCTTAGGGATGCCCAAGGCACCCCAATGTAAAATTAAAGGACAACCAAAATCCTAAGCTTGGGGATGCCCCGGAAGGCATCCCCTCTTTCGTCTTCGTCCATCGGTAACTTTACTTGAGGCTATATTTTTATTCACCACATGATATGTGTTTTGCTTGGAGCGTCTTGTATGATTTGAGTATTTGCTTTAATTTTACCACAATCATCCTTGCTGTACACACCTTTTGGGAGAGACACACATGAATCGGAATTTATTAGAATACTCTATGTGCTTCACTTATATCTTTTGAGCAAGATAATTTTGCTCTAGTGCTTCACTTATATCTTTTAGAGCACGGTGGTGGTATTATTTTATAGAAACTATTGATCTCTCATGCTTCACTTATATTATTTTGAGAGTCTTTTAGAACAGCATGGTAGTTTGCTTTGGCTATAAAATTAGTCCTAATATGATAGGCATCCAAGATAGGTATAATAAAAACTTTCATAAAAAGTGCATTGAATACTATGAGAAGTTTGATACTTGATGATTGTTTTGAGATATGAAGATGGTAATATTAAAGTCGGGCTAGTTGAGTAATTGTGAATTTGAGGAATACTTGTGTTGAAGTTTGCAAGTCCCATAGCATGCACGTATGGTAAACGTTGTGTAACAAATTTGAAACATGAGGTGTTCTTAGATTGTCTTCCTTATGAGTGGCGGTCGGGGACGAGCGATGGTCTTTTCGTACCAATCTATCCCCCTAGGAGCCTCCGCGTAATGCTTGGTTTTTGATGACTTGTAGATTTTTGCAATAAGTATGTGAGTTCTTTATGACTAATGTTGAGTCCATGGATTATACGCACTCTCACCTTTCCATCATTGCTAGCCTCTTCGGTACTGTGCATTGCCCTTTCTCACCTTGAGAGTTGGTGCAAACTTCGCCGGTGCATCCAAACCCCGTGATATGATACGCTCTATCACACATAAACCTCCTTATATCTTCCTCAAAACAGCCACCATACCTACCTATTATGGCATTTCCATAGCCATTCCGAGATATATTGCCATGCAACTTTCCACCGTTTCATTTATTATGACACGCTTCATCATTGTCATATTGCCTTGCATGATCATGTAGTTGACATCGTATTTGTGGCAAAGCCACCATGCATAATTTTCATACATGTCACTCTTGATTCATTGCCCATCCCGGTACACCGCCGCAGGCATTTAGATAGAGTCATATTTTGTTCTAGTATCGAGTTGTAATCATTGAGTTGTAAATAAATAGAAGTGTGATGATCATCATTAATAGAGCATTGTCCCAAAAAGAAAAAAAAGAAAGGCCAAATAAAAAAGAGAAAGGCCCAAAAAGAAAAAAGAAATAAAAAGGGACAATGCTACTATCCTTTTTTCCACACTTGTGCTTCAAAGTAGCACCATGATCCTTATGATAGAGAGTCTCTTGGTTTGTCACTTTCATATACTAGTGGGAATTTTTCATTATAGAACTTGGCTTGTATATTCCAACAATGGGCTTCCTCAAATGCCCTAGGTCTTCATGAGCAAGCAAGTTGGATGCACACCCACTTAGTTTCTTTTGTTGAGCTTTCATACATTTATAGCTCTAGTGCATCCGTTGCATGGCAATCCCTACTCCTTACATTGACATCAATTGATGGGCATCTCCCTAGCCCGTTGATTAGCCGCGTCAATGTGAGACTTTCTCCTTTTTTGTCTTCTCCACACAACCCCCATCATCATACTCTATTCCACCCATAGTGCTATATCCATGGCTCACGCTCATGTATTGCGTGAAGTTGAAAAAAGTTTGAGATTACTAAAGTATGAAACAATTGCTTGGCTTGTCATCGGGGTTGTGCATGATGAGAGCATTCTTGTGTGACGAAAATGGAGCATGACCAAACTATATGATTTTGTAGGGATGAACTTTCTTTGGCCATGTTATTTTGAGAAGACATAATTGCTTAGTTAGTATGCTTGAAGTATTATTATTTTTATGTCAATATTAAACTTTTATCTTGAATCTTTCGGATCTGAACATTCATGCCACAATAAAGAAGATTACTTAGAAATTATTCTAGGTAGCATTCCACATCAAAAATTCTGTTTTCATCACTTACCTACTCGAGGACGAGCAGGAATTAAGATTGGGGATGCTTGATACGTCTCCAACGTATCTATAATTTTTGATTGTTCCATGCTATTATATTATCTGTTTTGGATGTTTAATGGGCTTTATTATACACTTTTATATTATTTTTGGGACTAACCTATTAACCGAAGGCCCAGTGCAAATTGTTGTTTTCTTGTCTATTTCAGTGTTCGCAGAAAAGGAATATCAAACGGAATCCAAACGGAATGAAACCTTCGGGAGAGTGATTTTTGGAACAAACGTGATCCAGAGAACTTGGAGTGGACGTCAAGAAATAAGCGAGGAGGCCACCAGGCAGGGAGGCGTGCCTGCCCCTGGGCGCGCACCCCACCCTCGTGGGCCCCTTGCAGCTCCACCGACCTACTTCTTCCTCCTATATATACCTATATACCCCGAAAACAACCAGGAGCACCACGAAACCCTATTTCCACCGCCGCAACCTTCTGTACCCGTGAGATCCCGTCTTGGGGCCTTTTCCGACGCTCCGCCGGAGGGGGAATCGATCACGGAGGTCTTCTACATCAACACCATAGCGTCTCCGATGATGTGAGTAGTTTACCACAGACCTTCGGGTCCATAGTTATTAGCTAGATGGCTTCTTCTCTCTCTTTGGATCTCAATACAAAGTTCTCCTCGATCTTCTTGGAGATCTATTCGATGTAACTCTTTTTGCGATGTGTTTGTCGAGATCCGATGAATTGTGGGTTTATGATCAAGATTATCTATGAACAATATTTGAATCTTCTCTGAATTCTTTTATGTATGATTTGTTATCTTTTCAAGTCTCTTCGAACTACCAATTTGGTTTGGCCTACTAGATTGATCTTTCTGGCAATGGGAGAAGTGCTTAGCTTTGGGTTCAATCTTGCGGTGTCCTTTCCCAGTGACAGCAGGGGCAGCAAGGCACGTATTGTATTGTTGCCATCGAGGATAAAAAGATGGGGTTTATATCATATTTCTTGAGTTTATCCCTCTACATCATGTCATCTTGCTTGATGCGTTACTCCGTTCTTATGAACTTAATACTCTAGATGCATGCTGGATAGCGGTCGATGTGTGGAGTAATAGTAGTAGATGCAGAATCGTTTCGGTCTACTTGTCGCGGACGTGATGCCTATATACATGATCATGCCTAGATATTCTCATAATTATGCACTTTTCTATCAATTGCTCGACAGTAATTTGTTCACCCGCCGTAATACTTATGTTATCTTGAGAGAAGCCACTAGTGAAACCTATGGCCCCCGGGTCTATTTTCCATCATATAAGTTTCCAATCTATTTTTACTTTGCAATCTTTACTTTCAATCTATATCATAAAAATACCAAAAATATTTATCTTATTATCTCTATCAGATCTCACTTTTGCAAGTGGCCGTGAAGGGATTGACAACCCCTTTATCGCGTTGGTTGCAAGCTTCTTATTTGTTTGTGTAGGTACGAGGAGACTTGTGTGTGGTCTCCTACTAGATTGATATCTTGGTTCTCAACAACTGAGGGAAATACTTACGCTACTTTGCTACATCACCCTTTCCTCTTCAAGGGAAAAACCAACGCAGTGCTCAAGAGGTAGCAGTGACTTACCTTAACTGGTTGAACAGGCTCAGCGCTGCTCCTTCTTCTCTTGCAAGGCTCCTTCCTACCATCTTGTACTTGGAAATCCTCAATCTTATCTTCATTTCACCCCCTGTGCAAGGTGACACAAACTAGTTACTGGTATCCTTGGAAGATAAATATGCATACTTTTCAGTCTATGAACAACACAAAAGGAAGATATTATAACAAAACAACACCACATAATGAAACATGCCACATCTCTTGCACACAATGAAATGAGCATTTACTATGTGTGCACTATGTAACAACTAGGCATATCTTCGAACTGGATCTCCAGGTACTCTTGGAGAGCCTACTTTAGTGTACAACCAAACCTTTATGTCACCTATCAGTTATACAAGCCCCCACTACACTAGGCCTTAGTGTTTAATTCGTTGACAAGCTCTGTTAGGTCAAGAATAGCAAGTAATCAAAGCAAACAATCCTAGTTTGGCTGGCTGACACAAACAAGCAATTAAACATATGTGTGAGAAAATCTTACATATCAAGAAAAGAAGCATAGAAGGAGGCTTAAAGACCATCACTTGACTGACCATATTTAAGGGGCATTTAAACATCATGTGCAACGTATGAACTAACATAAACATTGCATATTTCAGATTCTATAATGAGATGCACATGTATTAGGTTATGCCATGTATGATGATGCCTAAATGTACACTATAGCAGGCAGGAGTGATTCATCATTGCACGCACAATTGAATTGCAGGTTAAGGGCCAGTTCTATTCCGCCTTTTCAGAGCTTATTGTCAAAATAAGCCATAAAAGATGTAAAGAAGTCATTTTTGAGTTTATGGGCTTGGGCTTAACTTATTTCGCTTTGGAGGGGGGTTCAGGTAGAAGCACACTAAAAATTGAAGGGAAGGGGAATAGTGAAATGACTCTGTTGTCTTCCTATATTACACTCAAAATGCCACTCCTCACGCCCGCGTCACACCTGACCCTCAAGTAAAAACAAACACACAGGCGTTCATTGTCTTGCCCGCTTGCATCTCCTCTCCCCTTTCCCTCTACCTTGATCCCCTGCCTGCAGCGCTAGGGTTCCTCCAGCGAGCCGTCGCCACTGGTCCCATCTGGCCTGGTCCTCGACGATGCTCTGTCCAGCTAGGCTACATGGCCAATGGGTAGGGCCAAATCTCCCTGGCTGCTCCTCCCTCTGGTCCCGCCCCTCATTCTCATGGTCTCCAACAGCTGATCCGTCGTGGTCCATCCAACGCACTACTCTGGCGGGCGCCCCACAACTACGGTCGATGCCACACTGCCCCCTCCCCTCCCCTCCTCCCAGGCTGTGGCCTTGAGGTGCTGTCGAAGGATGAGCTCATCCAACAAGGTGAGGATCTCCTCTGATTTTTTGCCAAATTTTCATTCTGATCCGCTATACGATGAATTGCTATGAGCTGGTTCTGCAGCTGCTATATGATGCATTGCTATGAGCTGCTCCCGCAGCTGCTATATGATGAATTGCTATGAGATGCTCCCGCAGCTGCTATATGATGAATTGCTATGAGTTGTTGCTACTGCTATATGATGAGTTGCTATAAGCTGCTCCTCCTGCTGCTATATCATGAATTGCTATGAGCTGCTCCTGCTGCTGCTATATGATGAATTGCTATGAGCTGCTCCTGCTGCTGCTATATGATGAATTGCTATGAGTTGTTGCTGGTATATGATGAATTGCACACTGCTACTGTTGAATGATGAGTTGCTATGAGCTGCTACTGCTGCTTCTGTTATATGATGCTTTCAGGTGGTGCTGCTATATGATAATAACTAGCCACTTGGACCATCGAATTTTGATAAATAATTGTTCTTCATTTAAATTTAGTTCATGTGTTTTTCGTTTAAATTAGTCAATGAGATCTCTATGGAAGACATTGACCAAAGTAGATTGTGCCAAGTAGATGGTATCTTTGTATTTGCATTTTAAACAAATATTGATGTTCTATTTTCCTATCATATTAATTACTGCACTGGGTTCAATTTGTGATGTTTGCAAGTCAAATTAATTTTCATATGGGCAGCAAAATGACAAAATATAATGCAATCTAGACTTTTCACTGATCATACCACAGATAAGCTGAAAAGGCAGGCAATGAAAAGAACTGGTTGGCTTATTACCTGGAGCGTATATTCAAAGGTGCTTATTTTCTTAGGATAACTCAAAATAACTGTCCCTAAGAAACTTGGCCAATAGAACTGACATACAAATAACATGTCATGATGATTGCAATGGAGACCCAGTTCTTTTGCCAGATTCTCCCAGAATCTGACCCCTACCCAGATTCTCCCTGAATCTTTGAGCCCCATTTGTTTTACAATCCTATCTAGTTAGGGTCTAATTAGGTAGGATTGTAAAACAAAAGGGGGTCAAAGATTCTAGGAGAAGCTAGAGAGAGGCAGATTTTGGGAGAATCCTGCAAAAGAACTGGGCCGGAGTGACCTACCATAGCACACTGTATAGGCTCACCACTGCCTCTCCTTTTTTCGATGTTCCATGAAATTGCCACATACATCTTGTACTTTTTCATTGAATAACCCTATCTGCAAGTTGACACGGCTAATTTCAGTCATCTCTACATGTTAATACATTGTATATCCCTTGCGCATATTTAAAGCACCAATTAACGATTGTGTGCGTAGGATAAACTAGCCATGACTCTGTGTGCTGGACTAGCAGGCACTCTAAGGGAGCCTAATGTAGTGCATTGTAATTCCTACATGCCACCTAAGATTTTGTGTAATGTACTACCTCTGTTCCTAAATATATGTCTTTGTAGAGATTCTAGTATGGACCACATACAGATGTATATAGATGCATTTTTGAGTGTAGATTCACTCATTTTGCTATGTATGTAGCCTATAGTGGAATCGCTAGAAAGACTTATATTTAGGAACGGAGGAGTATCATGTATGACATCTACATATCTAATTTAGCAGCGAGTAGTAGAAATCATTGTCTGCACAAAGGGATTACTGGTCGAAAATCCTTGCAAAGCACGCTGGCAGGCACACAACAATATAAGAGAGAGAGACGCACTTACAAGATCATAGAAATGCCTCAGTCCAGGATCTTGGTTGGCCAAGTTGTTAGATACAGAAGAAACATCGTCCTTGTAGTTTTTGCCAGCTGCATAACATGCAACAGCGACCTGTTAGTATATTTGAAGTACATCGGGCAGGTGATGCTGAACGGGTTTAAAGGTGACATGTACCTAGGCCGTGGCGGGTGCTTGGCATCTTGCCAGACGGTGGGAATCAGGTTAGAAACGTCAAGGGTGATGACGCTGCGCTGGCTGTCGGGGTACAGTAAGGAGATCTAGAACCATCAAGTAGGGTCTTTGTGGAGCAGCTCCGGTAGGGTGGACTACGGTGTGGGCGAAGCGGATCTGAGGCCGCGGATGAGGGCGTCGGTGAAGTTGCTCCGGTGGTTTGGTTCAGGATGGTGTCGACGATGCGGATCTGCGGCCGTGGACGGGGCGTCATAAGCTGCTCTGGTAGGTTGGACGAGGGTGCGACGAAGCAGATCTGAGGCCGTGGACTTGTGCATTGGCAAAGCAGCCCTGGTAGGGTTGAGAATGGTATAGGCGAAGCTACTCCGGTAGGGTTGACGATGGTGTCGGCGAAGCGGCTCCGGTAGGGTTGAGGAAGGTGTCGACGAAGAGGATCAGAGACCGTCGACGGGGGCGGCGGTGGGGCGGCTCCGGGGGGTGTGAACGAAGCGTCTCCGGTGGGGAGTACGAAGGAGCCACTGCAAATGCGCTGCGGTTGACGAGAGTACCGGTGATGCGTCAGCAGTTAATAACTGGTATGAAGTCCACCCCAGAAAAAAAGACAATAACTCAGGATGATGCACCGATAACTTGGACGTTCACACGGGCGCGGCCAATCATACGGGTGTACAGGCGCGTTCACAAAAAAGGGATCAAATGCTCAGCCTATGTATTTCTCATGTAAATAGATAATTTAGTGCCATTGGTTATTTACTTTAAACATAATGCATTGAAGTGTTATTATAGAGGCGCACAAAAAGAAATGGATATTGTAGTCCGCTACTTAAAAGTGTTACCTCGTATGATTACCTAGCCTCCATTTCATAAATTGCGTACCCGTTGAATTCATATATGAAAAATATTACATATATTACTTCATAATAGAACCTTAAATCATCCAAGACTAATGAATTTGAATGCAAGACTAACAATGGTGCATGTACATGATAGCTACATTGGTTGTTTGAACAAACATCACTGTGACTTTGGCATGTACAATCGAAAAGGATTATTTAGAAGAAAAAATTGTGATATGTGATTGTCCAATCTTTATAGCTTTGAATCGATATTGTATCTTTGGCCACGATACGAAGTAGATATTGATTTATGTTCAAGCGATGCACATCCACGATCGCTACATAGTGATACATGAATGAATTGTGCATCTCTCTCACATGCATACATATCTCATTTCTCCGTGGGCATTGGAATCACACACGCGCACTTCGTGTATTTCTCTTCCTCCGTCAAGGTTAGAATTCGTCTTTCTACCCCGTCCTACAAGTCTCTCACACAGAAACACACACGCTCTCGTTGTCAAACACGCCCACCCCTTTAATTCTGCCCACCCACCGCCACTAATGTCTCAAAGTATAATTATGTCTCTCACACATATGCCTAAGGTTAACTCGAGTCCCGAAGCCATATGAATACATACAATGGGATTCCAGCAGAGCACCTTTTGTTTTGAGATTTTGCTCTCCCTCACACACACACACACACACACGCGCGCGCGCGCGCGCGCGTAGACTTTGTTTCTCTCTTCATTTTTTCGGCACTTGCATGCACACCGCTTGTTTATCTCCGTGGTGCTTTAAGTGTGCCTTGCATAAATGCTATCTACCTATCCCTTAATATAGATATCTATCACAAAAACTCCTTCTCCCTATATCTAAGTGTCACTGCCCCCCCCCCCCCCGTCCCCCACACCCACACACCCACACTTCCCAACACCGAAGGAGTAGGGTGACACCTCGATCTTGATACTAATCTATCTACTGGCTTCTCTCTCAAACACACACACACACACACTACCCGACACCGAAGGAGTAGGGTGGCACCTCGATCTTAATAGTAATCTATCTACTGGATTCTCTCTCAAACACACACACACATACACACAGACTCGCTAGTTGTGCCTCTGTGCCTACTGCGCGCACACTCTCGATATGTCTTTCTCTCCCTCCCCCTTCCCACCCCCCCCCAACAATGACAGCAGAAGGGTGACAACTCAATCTTGATTTTAATCTATCAATTGGTTTCTCTCTCAAACACACACACACACACGCTAGTTGTGTCTGTGCCTCACTCACACACACTCGATACGTTTTTCTCTGTAGCCCCCTCGATATGTAGACTTCTCGCATGCACACAGCTATAGTGATGATGATGCTGAACCCAGTGTGCCTTGTTTTTACCGCCCTCATGTGATAGTTTTCACCCTGTTTTCTGTTAATTAATAAGGCAACCTTTTCTTTGTTACCTAGTGAATATGAGATCATCCGAGGCAGACATAAAATATATCACTTCAACCCAATTATCGCAGTAACTATTTTAAAAGAAACTAGCTAGATGCCTGTGTGTTTCATGGAACATCAAGATGCATTTGTATGAGTAGTTTATCTTGTGAGAGAAAAGGATAAACGAGGGAAGGTCTTATTTGCAAATGTGGAGAGGGGTGTGGGTATCTTTTTGCAAAATTGCCATAGTTTCCTTCCTATCCATTAGATATAAATCCGACGGCCTATATTGCAGGATGACAGGAACACCATCATCACCAACTCTGTTTTCTTCTCCCTCCGTTCCTAAATATTTTTGTTTTTAGAGATTTCAACAAGTGACTACAAGGAAGCAAAATGAGTGAATCTACACTCTAAAATATGTCTATATACACATCCGTATGTGGTAGTCCATTTGAAATCTGAAAAAGACAAATATTTAGGAACGGAGGGAGTATAAGAGTACACATAGAGATATATCTCCAGCATCGTCCACAACAAAAATGTGCTGGACTGGTTAGCACCGGATGCTCACAACGCGATGACCTGAGTTCGAATTATGTCTTTAACTTCAGATTTTTATATTATATATTATTTAATATATACTTCTTTCATTACTGTACTGACAGTGGAACCCACAGAGTACTTAGAATACAAGATTAAGGATGGATTTGTTTCTTTTTAACTTTTTGTACGAAGTGGTAGCCACCCTGCAAGTCATGCGTACATTGTACATGCAATTAACTTTTTATAGAGGGAGAATCATACATGCAATTAACTCAAATGGATTGGATGTGACCCTATTATTTCCAGCATAAGAGCATCTCCAACGGCAGCCGGCAAATTTCCTCCCGCTTCCTTCCGCGGAGGACGACATCCAACGCCAACGGCATACATTTTCACAACTCTAACCAACCAGAGGAAATTTGTGCAAACACGGACTGATTTCATATAAGGATGAAGGATTTCGTATAAAAAAAGCCGGATCTTCATATAAACATGATGGATTTTATTACATTTACATGAACTAAGCGGTGCTAATCCGGCTCTCGTGGTATAATTAATACCTAATCTAAATGGCCGCCCGCGGATCCCTTTGTCTTCCTGATGTCCGGCAGACACTTGTGGGGTCGACGAAGGTCCTCGGAAGAGACGAAGCAGCAAAGAAACCACATGAATACGCAATCGTCGCCTCAGCGGTGGCCTTCATGGGACCCAAGTGGCAGCGGCCTCCCGTGTTCTACTTCTCGTCGATGATGGCGGCGGACACGTAGAAGCTGGCCACCGACTTGTCGCTCTCCACACAACCGGCTTCTATCTCTGCCTGCATGGCGCTGCCGTAGGCACGGGAGGCGCGCCCACAAACATGGGACGCACGGCCACCGCAGACAATGGTGGCGCGTTACTACGTGGCTGCGATGACGCCCATGCCGCCGTGCTGGTGTGGAGCAACTCGCCACTCCTCATCGAGCTGAACTGGAGCGGCGAGTTGTTGAACCAAGCACCGGCTTGGGGCGGCAACTGGCTCCGTCAGGCCAAGCGAAGTTGGTGAAGCACCGAGCGGCCTCGCTCGTATCCGGAGGGCTCGGCGGGCTACTCAGCCGGGTAGTATGCCGGAGAACGGCCCCTCGGAAGCCATCGAAAGAGTGGAGAAAATGGTGAAGGAGGAGATGGGGGAGCGGCGGAGGGGTGCGATTCTTGCCTGCTGTCTGTCTGGCCTCATTTAAATAGAGGACGGGCGGTAGGAGCTTGGCCGGCATCTGGCCTCGTTTAAACTGAGGGCGTACGGGAGGATCTCGGCCGGCGTTGCGTTTAATTCCGGCCCGCTCATGAATGGACGTGTGGCCAGAGTAGGTTTCTCGGTTTGCATGCGGGTTTAACGGAGGCGTTTGAAGGAGGCGAGGAGGCGTGTTCAGCCGGGCGTGCAGCGGGCGGCGCAGTACTATTTGATTTGACTGCTACTCCCTCCGTCCGGGTTTATTAGGCCTAAAGAAAACTTCTCTTAGACCAAGACACATAGTAATTTGCTCACATTAATTCTTCTATTCCACTCCCAATGCTCTCTCTCACATGCATGCAGCCAATGAGAAAGCATGCATGACGTGTATTAATTTTCCAGCCATGGCACCAACAACAATGGCTTTCAATGCAACCAACGAAATGGTTGCATGCATGCACCTTTCCAAAGCGGGGCCTTATAAAAGGGGACATGCTTGTGATGCTGAGAGGCCTAATAAACCCGGACGGAGGGAGTACTAGTAAACCAGGAGAGTCCTCAATACGGCTTTAATGCAGACGAGGGAGAGGGTAGAGGTTCCCTAAATGTTAAACGGCCAATGATGCATCCTCCTTCAATTAGCATCCTGAATGCATGAGGGAAGTAATGGGAGGAGGACGGGGAAAAGAGGCAGCACGATGTGAATGCAACGCAGTTTATACTCATATAAAGGCGCCCCTCCATTCCAATGCATCTACCACATCATACGCACCTAAGCACCTACACTAAGCGCAAAAGTGCTCACTCCAGACCCATGGCGGCGATGCACGCGAGAGGCCAGTGGCTGTGCCAGATGGTCCACGATGCCGGCCTGCGGCATGGCACCGAGGATCGTCTGCAGACGGTGTTGGCGACCGGCTGGTTCATGGCCATCGTCGACGCCAGCTACGACTCTCAGTTGGACCAGATGTTGCCACCATCGTCAAGAAGCTCGCGGATGACACTGTCGTACTCCTCCAACCCGCGCGCCTGGGCTCCTCATTGTCTGCCACCCTAATCGGCCTCCATGGCGAGAACCTCTTTCAAGCACTGGTGGCCCTGCGACTGCCCGCCGACGGAACGAAGAATGTCCACCTGGAGGTCGCGCTCGCCGCGAGGCGCCTCGCCCTGGAAGAATTCATCGACCTACACATCCACGTGTACGAGCAAGTCGTGTACATAGGTATCTACAAGGCCGGTGAGGACGCTGCGACGTTGGCCTTCGTCAACCGGCTGGAAGCATTGGACGCCTTTGTTGAGAAGCACCTTGACCTCGTCACAAAAGCCACGGCTCCTAAGCCGTCGGTCAGTGGCCCGGCGCACTGAGTCGAGGAGGAGGAGGTCGTACATTGTTGGATGCATCTTTCTTCTTGCCTCGTGTAACCACCACTGCGATTGCATCATTGTGGCCTTAATTCTTATTGCTCTATTGCATTCTCGTTCCAGTCAATACAGACATGTGCGATCCCTTTACTCACCTTTGGAGGCAATTATATGTGTCACTGTAACTAGTACTCCATCCGTCAATTTATAAGTTGTGCTTACCTTTTCCATCAACTTCGTGCAACGCACGGGCATCTTGCTAGAAACACTACAACATGTCGAACTGCATGTGACCAAACCGACAATGCGCCAACCTAGCTATCTGGCGGGAAAAGCCCCGCCGTAGCGTTTCCAATCGTTATTTATATCTATCGATCGTGCCTAGGAGCAGAACCAAATGTTACAATTTATACATGTTTCTCTATCTCTACTCTTATAAAAAACAGAGTTGGTGATGATGGTGTGTCTGCCATCCTGCAATATAGGCCATCCGATTTATATCTGACGGATAGGAAGGAAACTATGGCAATTTTGCAAAAAGATACCCACACCCCTCTCCACATTTGCAAATAAGGCCTTCCCTCGTTCATCCTTTTCTCCCACAAGATAAACTACTCATACAAATGCATCTTGATGTTCCATGCAACGCATGGGCATCTTACTAGTCTCCTATAAAACACTCAGTTGGTGATGGTGGTGTGTCTGCCATCCGTCATTTCTGACCATTAGATCTGCATCTAACGGTTGTGAGGTAAGTTGTGGCATTTTTGCAACAATAGCCACTTCTCTGCTCCAATTTGCAGAAAACCCCTTATTATCTTGAAAGCAACCACATCCCTCACTCAGCTCATCAAAAAAGCCTGAGAAATATATTTTGAGTGAAAAGTAATATATTTTTAGTGGTATATATGTATATCAAAACAAGAGTGTTTTCTTTCAAGTTTGTGAACAAGTACTATTCTACTTTGGATCCGTCGCAACGCACGGGCATATTGCTAGTAAAAGAAAAAGGCCTACCGCGTTCGGGTCGCGCCCCCACACGCCCAGGAATCGGGAGTACTCCACGGCCCGTCCAGCACGCCACATAGCTAGGGAAGGCGTGTTGCCTAGCATTTTCACTTTCATGTGGGACTGCACTTGAGCAAACCGACTATCGACAAACTGCACCCCGCCCGCCGTGTTGGAAAACAGAAACGAGGAGGGGAAGATCTTGATGTAGCACAGAAGCCAAAAATTTGGTGTCAGATGGGGCTCATTGATAGAGTAGGAGCACTCTGTACTACTACTCCTACTAGTACGAAGTTTTTACTACAACTAGTACTACCACTATACAACAAGGTACGTGCACGGCACAGCATCGTAGGAACAAAAAACGGGAAGATCTTGTTTTGGGTGATTTATCTTTTTTTCAGTCAACGTAGTATGAATAATATGATGTGGGGCACCCATGAAGCTTATGTGGCTTGGTTGCATGGCTAGGAAAGGCTAGACAAAAATAAATAGATAATGTGTTTCGATTGCAAGTCTACTAAATAGATACTTTGGATCCATTGCAACGCACAGGCCAGCACGTTGGTAGTAGTAAGAAACAAATTCTGGGTTTGGCACGAGTTCGTACTGTGGGAGCACCACAAGGCCTGGCGCAGGAGTTACATTTCCCTCTCGGGGCCCATGGGACCGAGCTTCAGTGGCTTAGTGCACCGGCCTATGATTCAATGACATGTGAACCGTAAATGCGGCTGGCCCACATGTCATTCTCATGAAAGCAGAGCGGCGGTGGGACCGAGAGGGCTGAGGCGCAGGTCGGCGGACGAGGCTTGCCTACTCCCCTCCCATGCTCCGACCCGTACTCGCGCACCACTAATTTTCATCCAACGGTTATAATAGGTTTCCTCGTGTGGGTCATCTATAGACTCAAACAAAGGTAAACAAAGGCCATATTTCCTGGAAATGATTTCCTGCGTGAATCTATACACGCATGCAAGACCCTTTCCTTTCCTGCTTGTCCTCCTCCGGATCATCAGCTGCGTTGACAATGCCGGTGCCAACGCTAGAGCGTCGCAACAGGTGCCTGCCTAAGCCATGTAGCACACTACGGCGCCAGCGAGTACCACCTCCTCCACGCCAACATCAGCGTCTCGGCCATGCACATGTAGCAGCTCCCGTAGTATTTTACCCGCATGTTCGAATGCAGTACCACACCGATCTTGGACGACACCGTGGAGCTTGTGGCCAAGAAAAGTCTCTGCCTGGCCGACGCATGTCGAGGTGCTCGACTGTTGTGACGTGCCGCACGACGTTTACTAGCTCGCGCTCTGGATGAGCGGCAGGGTGCTGCTTCCTATCGTCAGTGGTGCGACGGCAACGAAGGCCGGGTGGGAGCTCGGGCGGGAGCCAGTGATCTACCCGGGGCACATAGCTCGACTTGGCCTCGAGATTCCGATCGCTTGCACCGTCCTGAGGATGTACCACTCAGCGATGAGGCTGGAATGCTGGATACGTATAGGCGTGTGCTCGTGGCCGGGAGCAACCTGCTCAACGGATACCGGTTTGCGAACGTGATGTACTCGACGTAGTTGAGCCAGTGAGCCTGGAGGCGTTCCTACCGTCGTACGTTGACGCGTGGCTCAACGGGAACGAGATCTTCTGACGTACAAGATACTACTGCAGACGGACGTCATTGTGCGTAGGTCGTTCATTGCGAATCCAACAGCAGCAGGTGAAACTCATAGAAGCACACAAGAGTCAACTCGCCGGCACGATCAAAGGGACGAACATGAGCGCCTGAGGGTTGTCGGTCGGCCGCTAGACAGCATGCACGCACACCATAGACATGCTCATGGACGCACAAGACACGCACACGGCACGCAGGTTGTCCCTGCTGACGCACACAACAATGGATAGCACTGTCGTCGCCGAGTAGTGCGGATTTGGGCAAAGCCTTCCACCGGCGGTCCTTTTGTAGCCTGAAGCATGGGAGTGAGGCCTGACGACCCTGACTTATGAGTTGTACGGCCGCGGCTATGGGGGCGGGGGGTGGCGCGGCGACGCTCGGTGAAGGAAGCACGTTGGCCGCGGGGAAGGAAGCGGGTCGGCGGCGGCCGCGCTCGGGCAGTAGCTTGGGCAGGGGCGACGCGGTGCTGGCTGCAAAGAAGAGGAAGCACATGCTCTCGATGAGGTAGTTTAGAGTGGCCTCAACGTCGTGGTACAGTCGAGCACGAGTGCACGACCATGGAGTTGGCGTGCCAGCGAGCTGACTCCGGCATGTTTCTATGGGTTTCACCTGCTGCCGTTGGATTCGCAATGAACCGCCTACACAATGACGTCCCTCTAAAGTAGTATCCTATACGTCAGAGCATCTCGTTTCGGCTCAATGGCGTGCGGCAACGTGCCAACGTAGGTCGGCTACGGAGAAGCGGCATCGGTGTGGTTCGAGATGCCCAGCTAGCCGTTGTTGCGGCGGCGTTCGTGACTCACTCATCCGAGTTGAACCGGCTGGTGGTGGCCTGGCCGTGGCAAGGGTGCCACAGCTGGACGTCGGGGTGTTATGAGGCGTAGATGTCCATGGAAGGAAACTATGGCAATTTTGCAAAAAGATACCCACACCCCTCTCCACATTTGCAAATAAGGCCTTCCCTCATTCATCCTTTTCTCCCACAAGATAAACTACTCATACAAATGCATCTTGATGTTCCATGCAACGCACAGGCATCTTGCTAGTAAGAAACAAATCTCGAGTTTGGCACGAGTTCGTGCAGCGGTAGCACCACAAGACCTGGCACAGGAGTTACATTTCCCTCTCGGGGCCCACGGGACTGAGCTTCAGTGGACCCGATAGGTGGCTGGTCCACATGTCATGCTCCCAAAGGCAGAGGGGCGGTGGGGCCGAGAGGGGTGAGGCGCAGGTCGGGGGACGTGTGGTGTCATGGGTTCGAGCGGCGTCGTGGGAATCGCGTGTGGCTGTGGTAGAAACTTGATGCTCATCGCATTTCAGCTGCCCCACATGTCATGCACACAAAGGCAGAGGGGCGGTCCAGCCGAGAGGGGTGAGGCGCACATCGGGGGACGTGGTGCCGTGGGTTGGAGCGGCGTCATGGGAATCGTGAGTGGCAGTGTATGAAACGTGATGGTCGATGTAGTTCAACTTCCATGGACAAGCTGTCATGTCTACTGAGACATGCATTGCATACCGATCACTGGAAGGATTACTAGAGAAAGCTAGGCGGATAAATGGTTCCTTATAGTCAAGCGGACCTACGCTGCTACTTGTTCCAAAGACATGCACACCATCGAAATAGTTCATCTATATCAATATACAAAGAGAGGAAATATTTTTTTACAAGAGAGGAAATAGTTCATCCATCCATAATGCCCTACTGCTAGTGCAGCTTCTTCTTCTTATTCTTCTTCTTCTCATTTTCTGGGGGAGACGGCTTCGCAACAAGCTCTTTAGACCTTGCAGCTATTTCGAAACTCACACGGGCATCGAGGGCAGCATATTTTATCCGCTCGTACGTCAAGGGATAATTCTCCCATCCAGACGACCTTAATGCTAGTGTCTTGTCACCCTTCTGAATATTTGTACTAAGCACAAAATTTGCTACGTCGAATAGCGATGGTGTCTGTTTATCACAATCTTACATGAATTTTGATTCTGGTTTGTAGGTCAGCGACGCTTTTCAAATCAAGGTTGTACAGCGCCAGCTTCTGTTTGTCCCCTTTGATGGCTGCCCCACAGAAGTATATATTCTCCCAAGACAAGAAATTGTGGAACTCACCTGGTATGGAGGGCGTGTGTATGGTGTGGTACACCAAAACATCATCTTCGAGGCACAGCTGAAGGACGGCGGCGCGTTGGATCTTCCCAGTGGCACGCTCCGTGTACTCTGCGTCGAGACCGATGACCTTCATCTCTACCTTTTGGAGGGAGTTGGATACATTGTTGATCCACTTCCGAACAACCCTTGGGTGGTCGGTGACGGTGGCAACTATGCTCAACGAGCCTTCGACAAGGACATGTTGGACGCTAAAAACCTGCATCTGGATCTCTTTCGCCATTTGGAACCGCTGGACCGGAGGGCTATGGTTTGGAGAATTAGGATTAGATGGCTAGTCTAACTAAAGAAGATGATTATTCAAAGGGGCTTCAGAATTAATCCAGGAGTATGTGAAGAGGTTAAAACAATGTGAATGCAGTGGGGTTTGGATGCAAATGAAGATGAAGGAAGGTGAAGAAACCGAGGAAAATCGATTCCCGATGGAGAAGTAAATGGGAGAAGTGGCCTGCAGGCAGTTGATTAGATGGCTAGGTAGACTGAACGAAAAGGCTATGCGGGTAGACTGAGGAGTGGTGCCTGTCCGTGTACGTGCCCATCCTTCTAGCACTACATGTGCCACTGGCTAGTTGAGGTCACTATTTCGAATCACCGTGGTGAGACATTTTATGATTGTGTTTTATTTCTGTAGCCCTCCTGACAGGTGGGACCTATGCGAACAGATATAAAAAGTGTGTTGTAGCTGGTTCGGATGGATATTGTCGCGTGCGTGGGAGACACAACATTCTCTGGTTAAGGAATATGTGGTTATCCTCCAAAAAGAAAAAGAAAAACTTCTCCGCGCTTCCGCATGCACGAGAATTTGGTTCTCCTCGCAATATGGATGATACCTGGAGGATGGCGTGAACCCAGTGGCATGCTAGCACGGGAGACCTATTTCCGCTATACAGTACTACTCCATCTGTTCCTACTAGTAGTAGTACAACTGTGGTACACTTGATGGTCAAAATATTATTCATCATGTCCTCACAGTGAAGTGCCAAGACCCTGCGCCCGAGGTGACACTAGTCCAGGCGACGTGTTCGGGTTACCAAAGTCAGCCTCACCTTGTGCACTGTGCAGTCACTATCACCGCCGTTGTATAGCATGCCTCGCCTCATCTCCCACTCCCCTAGCACCACTCCATCTCCATCTCTGTCTTGCCAGAGATCCTGAGGTCACTCTTCATCATCTCACTATGCCCCCGCCTACCCTCGCCTCGCTCGCCTCCCCCAGGACCACTATTCCCTCGTTAGCCGCTCCAGCACCGAGAGCCTTCTCCCCCGTAAATCAAGCCCCCAAAAACCCCACCTTCCAAACTCCACCATGCCCGAACGTGAACCGCACAACATCCATATGAGCCACGATTGGAGCAATCTCCCCAGTGACATCCTCGACCTCTATTGTTCGTGTATGGATATGTTGAGCGTCGTGCGGCTGGTTGCATGCTCGAGGGACATGCACACGGCCATCGTCGAAGCGAGGCCTAAGCTTTTCAAGACACCCTTCTTGCTGCTATATGGTCTTGGAAGATTTGCTCACCATGATACGGAGGCGTACATGATGCACCTCGACTTCAATCCGACCTCCATTAGCCAAAACTTCTTTGCAGTATGTAGTGGGTCGCCATACATCATTTCCCTCAACTTCGATCCGATTTTCATCGCCCGAAACTTCTTGGCAGGTATGTACTGGGTCGGCATGAACTCCCACTGGATGGATGCCGTCAGAGAAGACCGGAAAAAGTTGGTGCTCGTGAACTTCCACATCTCCCATGAGATTATCCTTCCTACATTGGATTATATAGGGTTTTACCGTCACGGTCCAAGTCATCTAGATTACGTCATCGGTTGGATGCAACTTGTTTTGGAGAAGATTGTAATCTGCCAAGTGCCCACACAAGATGCAAATTACGCAGACTTCAAGCTAATTGCCTTGTTCGATCACGGACTCGCCTATGTTTTCGCTGGTGCCTTCTTTAGCTGGAGACAACTCACCTCGCAGTGGATCGTCAAAGCTGATACACCTTCCGTGATGCTATTGAACACAATGGCATCATCTACGCGATCGACAAAGCAGATGGCACCACGTATTGCTGGGATGGCGCGTGTAAGTTGTTTCCATCTGATGTTAATTTTAACGCCATGACACTGTTTGAACTTTTGGTGATGATTGGCATATCCCTGTTTGAGCAGAATTTGAGTAGAACTATGGCAATGTATTAGAGACGCCGTAAATCAGCTATATTTGGAATGAGTTAATTCATGCGATTGTGACCATGTCATTACAGCCAATTTTTACCCCTGAATAATCAAACAGTTAGGAATATATTCTCCTTATTTTATAGTAATCTATATAGTACTAAATATGAGTGTGTATCAAGGGCCATGTTAGTTTCCTCATTTTCATGATGTAGAAACATGCATAACACTGTTGGTTTCATCTAACCATACATTAGGGAAGTAAATGTGCATATGGAGAACTCTATTTTTGGAAGTAGTGAAATCCTGTAATGCTTACCATGTGTACATACCTATATCCGCCCTTCAACAATCAATGGCTAGAATAATATCCTCGCAAAAAATTTGCCCATAGAACATGAGTATATAACAATACATGGTCTGTTAGTTTCCTTGAAGAATTTGTTTGTGAGGACAGAACATGATTACATAACATGCATGACATGGTAGTTTCCTGTGAAGAACCGATTGCGAGATAACATGATTATAACCATGCATGGTACTTCTATATTTTCGAACCCAGTATACATTTCCCTGTATTTTCCTCTCAGTTCCAACAGGGACATATCAATGATGTTTCTTGCATTATCCTACTCATACTCTGAACAATGGTGATCTTACATTAACAATGCTTGTCCTTTTTTATATGATGCAGTGTCCCTATAGTTACTGCCCTTTGTAATCACACCACCTTTACCAAAAACAGGGAAGCACAACTGGTTCCTCACTCGATCAAACGACGGCAAAAGACTGATGATCATTCGCACACATGAGCCAGAAAAGTTATATTGCAAAAACCCCACTGTGTACAAGCACCGTGAAATACGTGAGTATCCAGACAGTGGTTGTTATGTCTATGAGCAGGATACCAGCTTGTTGGGGCCTTCAGGATTTATGAGTTGGAGGCGGGTAAACAGCCTTGGTTCACACTCTCTGTTTCTTGGACTCAATTATCCGATTAACCAGGAGATCACCATTGGCAAGGACCTTGATGGCAGAGAGGCTCTATTTGCTATGGAAAACTGTGTCTACACGGCGAGCCCTAGGACTTCAGGAGCAAACTCCCCTGATTGTCAACGATACAGCCTGCAACCAAAAGAAGGTGAGAATGACAAAGGCATCTGGATTAACTTTGATCCTTGGATGTCTCAAGTCCTACAGGCAGTGATGTGGTTCAAGCCATCAGGTTGATAGGTAATTGAGCTGTTGCGTCGAAAGGGTGGAGTACTGGTGTCTCCGGATCACTGGTCGCTGAAGCGGGGCTGCAAATTATGATCGTGTTAGATCATCCCTCTTCGAATGACTTGTTGTCTTTGCTGCTTGTTCTGGATGGGTAGTTCTCTCTTTTGTTATGCATATTCCTTGTCATTTGGTCATCCTCGTCTATGTCAGTCTTACTATGTAATAGTTGCCTCTATTTAGAATGCCATTCTCGTCTGGATCACGAGAGTCTGAGCGCTGCAGATGGGTGCGTTTTGGTGGTGTAGCAAGACTTCTTATGAACTATCATGTCTTGCTGTTTATGTCAGTAGTAGTCACTAGTAAGTGTTTGAATGTTGTATATATTGTTGTTTCGAACTATTTATTGTCTCGAACTGCTGGTGGGCTAAATGAGGGCATCACCATTCTCCAGTGTTCAGAGTATATCTCCTTTTTCAAGTTATAATTTGAGCTCAGTGTCTTTTCGATGATGTACACTTGGTTGGGCCAGTGAGGTGTCATTGAATATGGGCCGAGTAGTAACGCAATGCCGAATAGGTCAATTATGACTCTCAGGCCGGGCTCTCAAGAGATCCTCAAAAAAGGTTGGGCTCTCAAAAAAAGAAATAATAAGGACTCTTAGGCCGACATGTGGGCACCACCGGTGTTTTCGTGCGCTTGCGCGCCGAGAGCATATTGGCGCGTGTTCGAAATTCATGCTACCTTTTCATCCCCAATCTCCCGCCCCTCCCCCACCTCTGGAATCTCGATTCCTACTCTAGTTCCCCCAAATCCCCCTCCTATACTCCCTGTACTCAAGCGCACTATCATGTCACCGGTCAATGCGGATCTCTGAGTCGGAGATCCTGAGGTCTGTCCTGCCTTCGGGCGCTGCGTGCTATCGCTCAACAGTGGCATGGCAGCGATTGATGACCAGTTTGCTGGCAAGGTGCTGATGGTAACCATCAACGGTGACCGGCCTCCCGTCACGCCGGACGACCTTGTCAAAGCACTTGGCATTGCGCACGACATCCAAATAACTGACTTGCTCGTCGATGTATGTCCGCCGCCGGCTGATTTCTTCGTCAGGTTCCGGACAACTTTCGACTGCAGTCGTGTGTCCGAATCTTCCCGGTGTTTGTTCTGTGATGGTGCGCTGGTGAGCTTTGATCGGTGGCACCCAGGATGGGGCTCGGTGCTCTATGATCTTGAGTTTTTAACAAAGCTTACCTTCCACGACATGCCTCGACGTGCTTGGAACGACGAGTCCATGAATGAGCTTATCAACGACCTTGGAGGTGAGCTCGTAAGTATGTTTGTTCCTCTAGACAGCTGGGCTCTGACGGTTATGGCATGGAGGAAGAAGTCGTCCACCATACCGAAGGTGATTGGTGTTGAGATACCGGTGCAGGTGTCGGTGTCAAAACCGGCGGATCTCGGGTAGGGGGTCCCGAACTGTGCGTCTAAGGTGGATGGTAACAGGAGGCGGGGGACACAATGTTTACCCAGGTTCGGGCCCTCTCGATGGAGGTAATACCCTACTTCCTGCTTGATTGATCTTGATGATATGAGTATTACAAGAGTTGATCTACCACGAGATCGTAGAGGCTAAACCCTAGAAGCTAGCCTATGGTATGATTGTTGTTGTCCTATGGACTAAACCCTCCGGTTTATATAGACACCGGAGGGGGCTAGGGTTACACCGAGTCGGTTACAAGGGAGGAGATCTACATATTTGTATTGCCAAGCTTGCCTTCCACGCCAAGGAGAGTCCCATCTGGACACGGGCCGAAGTCTTCAATCTTGTATCTTCATAGTCCAACAGTCCGGCCAAAGGATATAGTCCGGCTGTCCAAGGACCCCCTAATCTAGGACTCCCTCAGTAGCCCCTGAACCAGGCTTCAATGACGATGAGTCCGGCGCGCAGATAGTCTTCGGCATTGCAAGGCGGGTTCCTCCTTCGAATACTCCATAGAAGATTTTGAACACAAGGATAGTGTCCGGCTCTGCAAAACAAATTCCACATACCACCATAGAGAGAATAATATTTCCACAAATCCAATCTGCCGACAGCTTTTCATAATGTGACATACTGTCGTGGTCTGGTCATGACGAACCGTTTTTCCGAGCCTGCCACTGCACGTGTTGCGAGGCGGTTTTTATTGGCACGTCCTGTCGAAGCAGAGATCGTGTCCATTTTTTCACGGGATTCTCATCAATGCGGGTATGGGTAACCCCATCGAGCATGTTGGTATGACTCCTCGATTTTAGGCAAGTCCCAGATGGCCACACGGATGATGCTTGATATTCATCCCCTTTATAAAGAGGCCTAGGCCTGTCCCCTTCTTCTCGCGCTCAATCGAATCCTTCCCCCACCTCGAGTTCCAACACCCAAGGCTCAGGCTAGGCGCTTCGGACCTACAATCATGTCCGGATCCAACCTTCAAGGTCGGTGGATGCCCTCCTCCGTCACAGAGGAGGACATCAAGAAGCTAAGAGAAGCTAGGTATTTGACCGGCGAAATCTCGCACAGGCTGCCTGCTCGAGGGCAGGTCATCCCCACTCCCGAACCTGGCGAGAGTGTCGTATTCGTCTCCCACTTCCTCCGAGGGCTAGGTTTCAGTCTAGATCCCTTTGTCAGAGGGCTCATGTTCTACTACGGGCTCGATTTCCATGATCTGGCTCCGGATTCCATCCTTCACATCTCGTCGTTCATCGTCGTGTGTGAAGCCTTCCTCCGCATTACCCCACACTTCGGCTTATGGCTCAAGACCTTCAATGTGAAGCCGAAGATGATTGAGGGGCGACACGCAGAGTGCGGAGGTGCCGTAATAAGCAAAGGCGCCGATGTTCCATGGCCAAAGGGTTCCTTCCCGGAGGTGTCCAGTTTATGGCAACGGGAGTGGTTTTATATCACAGCTCCCCGGGGTACTAAGTGGGTAGCCGCCCCTGCCTTCCGCTCGGGCCCCCCGCCACAACTGGCGTCATGGGTCAACAAGGGGCTGGACTGGGGGCCAGTAAATGATGTGCCGACATTGCAGAGTCGCATCCGAGATCTCCACGAGAGAGATGTCAGCCTTGTTAAGGTAATGCAAGTTATGCTAGTTCGTCGAGCCCTGCCTTGCAAACGTCGACCTCTCCGTATGTGGGAGTTCAACCCGGAAGGACCGCGAACTATTCAGCACTTCTTCGGCGTGACGCTCGAAGAGATGTACAGATCGTTCTTCGGATCACAAATAGAGTGTCCGGACACCTCCGAGGATGCGGGTCTGAACTGCAATCGTCCAGACACTCAAGTAAGTAATTCCGTGGCCGAACACGTTGTCTTTTAATTTATCACAACATCATTCTGAAAAGTCGCCTTTTGACCAGGACTGGATAAAAAAGGCGAAGATGATCAGGTGTCCGGCCCCCCTTCCCGAGGGCTCACCGGATCCTGTACTAGCCAGGATGCTTGAGCTTGCGCCTTATCAAGCGCCATCAGGGGAAGGTAAAGGGAGGAACAAAGAAGCCGAGAGCGAGCCTCACTCACTATTCATCCAAACCGGGGGAATTAGTGCCTCCGCGAAGGAGGATAACCGGGGGGAAGAATCTAAAATTCCCTCTCCCCAGGGAAGGAAGAGGACCGCCTCTGAAGACTTGGAAGTAATGGTCTCCAAGCGAGGGAAGAATCCTTTGTCGGAGGGTCCTACCCCGGAGGGCATCCTTACCGCACAGTACCCGCAAGGGGACCAGCCCTCTACCGAGCTGTAAGTAAACGAAAGTACTTTATAGTAAATATATCCTGCTTCATTTCCGAGAACGATAACCGAGGCGTGTGTCTTGTAGTTCGGATCGTAGCCCTTCTCGACAGAGTTCGTCTTCGGGGGATCTTCTTCCGGAGATGATGGAGAGCGAAACACCTCCCCGTGCCTCCCCGCCTCGTGAAGCGGGCGACCCTGAGGTGTCGTCACGGAGGATTTCTCCTGATCCGCCAAGGCCAGAAGGTAAACCTTCGGCCAACCGAAGTCCAGGGTATTCGGCTCCTAAGGAGAGCCACAGAAAGAGTCCGGAACCGTCCGGTGTGCGATCGACGCACTGATGAATCTTCTGGAGCAAGCGGCTGTCTCGGAAACGCATCGTGCGCTAATGGGCACGGTGGTTGAGAGGATTTCATCCGCCGAAAGCGGGTTGCATGAAGCTTTTATGAGTCTGCTGAAAGGCTTTGAGGTACGTGAAGTAATATATATTTTTTGGACGATACCGCACACGCTAGGTGTGGCCTATGCAGATAGTAGCCCCTGAGACTCTGGTTGCTGTCGAAAAAGACGGCAAATAGAGGATCATAGTCCCAGGTAATAACCGTGCTGCTTTCATGTGCAGGTGGCTGCGGGTCCGGTGGCTGGCCGGACTGGTGAGTTTGCCGAACTGAAGCGGCAACTTGATGCGGCAGATGCCGACATCGTGCTTGTAAACAAGCGGCTTGACGAGGCACAGGGTATGTATTCTCCTAGGATCAATACATATTAAGAGGAGCATGATGCTAGTATCTGTAATATGCTGTGACTGCAGATGGAGCTGTCGCCGTGGAGACCCTTCGGCAGAACTTGCCCGAGCCAAGGAACAAGCCAGGAAGAGTGATGCGGCCGCCCTAAAGGCGGTCGAAGAGCTAAGAGCCGAACAGGCTGCCCATTGCCAGAGCAAAGAGAAAATAGCCAAGATGGCTATTGAGCTGAAAGATGCCGCCGGCCGGTATGAGCTTCTTGAAAAGGAAAGCCAAGCGAAGGCGGCGGAACTGAAGGAGGCCATGGAAGCGGCCAAGGAAACCCGCTCGCAAATCAGAGCGGTGAAGGAGGAACTCCGTCAAGCCGGAGATATTGCGGCTGGGAAGCCCTTTTTGTTGCGGACGAGGTTTGGAGACCCGAAGTATGCCCCTCTGGATAAATTATGGAGTTCTGCAGACGCGTACTTGGATTTAGCAGCGAGTGCCGCTGATGCGACCAAGTTTTTCAAAGATCAGAAGGATCATGTAGTGGAAAGGTTGTTCTGGTCACAGTTCCGCACTCCAACGCGTCCGCTGCTGTTAAATGAACAAATGGCCGAGTGGGCCGAGCTCCATAGGTTGTCCGGACTTGCTATGAGGTCCGTCGTGGATCACCTTTGGCCGGAGGGACCGAGGCCGAATAGTTATTTTGGCCTAGTGCAACAATTCCTTGGTGCTGTGCCGCATATCGACGCTGTGAAGAGGTCGGCGTGCATAGAGGGTGCGCGGATGGCTCTTGCCCGTGTCAAGACATACTGGGCAGAGATGGAGGCCACCACTATTGCATCCCAGAGTTCGGCGGTAGGCCGGGTATCGGCCGAGCACTATTTTGAGGAAGTCTTAGAAGGCGCTCGTGTAATAGAGGCTCAGTGCTCGAAGCATATCATGTTCTAGTGACATGTATCTCAATTGTAAGAACAATGCTTATTAAATTATAAAGGCTGTGTTTATACTTTTGCCTGAAAGTATTATGATGCCTCCTGTGCGGCCGTTTATGTATATATGTATATAACCTGAAAGTTTGCAGTCGTCGGCTTCAGCCCCCACGCATATAATGCGGGGGTGTTCGCAAAAACGCGTATTCACACTTGATCCAACGTCTTGGTCCATTAAGGAGGTGATAGCGCAGCGAACGAGGCAATCGGACTATATTGCTTTAACACTTTCACTTAGCCATAGGAGTTTGACGGTGGGACTACTATATAGCCCCTGGTACCTCCGCGCTCATCCGAATACGGGGCGCGTACATACATGACCGGGAAACGGCCCTTCGTTAATGCGGAGGAATCCCGAAGATTCCGCTAAGTCATCGAGTGGTTGACCAGTCTCGCGCTTTATCATGACAGTCAGTTTTCGGCTTTCTCTACTGAGGTGCTCGTCCGGATGAACCAGGGCACAATCGCAGTAGTTCTCCCGGTGCCACCTTAGCCGATAGAGCGGAACGTAAGGTAGCAAAACACGGGAGCCGGGCAAACCCAACATTTGACCAAAGACATGATTCGGAGCTGATGCATATAAGGCCAAACTCGCGACGCCGAACACTCCCTAAGGTATTCGGTCTTTACAACATATACCGGGCTGAATAACGCCCTTGATAATGATCCCTGAGTGTCCAGGTACGTGCATCGTTCTGACGTGGCGAAATGCCAATAACGTCAGCATCGCTCTCGGTTATGCTGAGTATCCGGAGGATGTGAAGCAACAAGAGACAGTAAAAAAGGTTTACGCAGGGTCTTAATCTAAAAAGAAACCTTTGAGCGGGGCCCTGCTGCACGTCTGCGCCTGTGTCTCCGTTGTGCCGTATCCTGGAAGGGTGTAGCACGATTACCATCTGTAAAAGAGAAGAACTTAGGTGAAAGTTGTCGTGCGAAAAAATTGGTTATTCTCAATAAACCATTAGAAATCAAGATAAGTAAGGTCGAGCCGAACTGTAGTCCTTTTACATGCGGGAAGCCCCTGGTACCGCCTATGAGGGTAAATCCATCGAACCAATCTTAGGTATATCTAAGCTGTTACAGCTAGTGATGTGCCGGACTCGTCTAACCGTGTCCGCGGTCTTGACGACCGATCATTTATTCTGGTTGGAGAGGCCGTTTAGTGTTCGGCTGCTAAAGCCGCCACACGTTCTTCCGCGCATAAGGAACGCTCGATATTTCCGCTAATTGTGATGATGCCACGTGGACCGGGCATCTTAAGCTTAAGAGAAGCGTAATGCGGTACTGCATTAAAACGAGCAAAAGCTGCTCTTCCGAGTAGTGCTTGATAGCCACTTCGGAATGGAGCGATGTCGAAGGTTAACTTTTCGCTTCGGAAGTTGTCGGGAGAACCGAATACAACCTCTAGTACTAGAGAGCCCGTGCAGCGGGCCTCTGGGCCTGGTATTACTCCCTTAAAGGTAGTATTACTGTGGCTGATTTTTGTCGGGTCTATCCCCATTTTGCGGACTGTGTCCTGATATATCAGATTAAGACTACTGCCGCCGTCCATAAGGACTCGTGTGAGATGGTATCCGTTTATTATTGGGTCTAACATCAAGGCAGCCAATCCTCCGTGCCGGATACTTGTCAGGTGATCCCTGCGATCAAAAGTGATCGGGCAGGCCGACCAGGGGTTGAACTTAGGGGTGACGGGCTCTACGGCGCGTGTGTCTCGGAGTGCATGTTTGCTTCTCCTCTTCGTCACGTGGATCATGTTCACTGTTTTGATCTCTGGTGAGAATTTTTTCTGTCCCCCAGTGCTTTGCTGGCGAGGCTCGTCCTCGTCTTCACTTGGTGTCTCCCTCCCCTTGTGTTCGGCGTTTAGCTTACCGGCCTGCTTGAAGACCCAGCATTCTCTGTGGGTGTGATTTGCAGGTTTATCGGGGGTGCCATGAATCTGAAATCATTTGTCTAGAATCTTGTTTAGGCTGGACGGTCCATCTCTGTTGCCTTTGAAAGGCTTTTTCCGCTGACCCGGTCGAGAGCCCCTGAATCCGGCGTTTACCGCAATATTATCTGGGCGGTCGTCTTTATTTCGATGCTTGCTTTTACTGCGTCGTCGTTTTCCATTGCCATCCCTGACTTCGGATGTTCCTGGATCGCTGGCGCTACTACGGGCAAGCCAGCTATATTCGCCCGCGCAAAAGCGGGTCATGAGGCTTGTCGGGGCTGCCATTATTCTCGGTTTTTCTTGGCCGAGATGTCTGGCGAGCCATTCATCTCGGACGCTGTGTTTGAGAGCTACTAAGGCTTCGGCGTCCGGGCAGTCAACGATTTGGTTCTTCTTAGTGAGAAATCTGTTCTAAAGCTTTCGGGCTGACTCTCCGGGCTGTTGAATTATATGACTTAAATCGTCTGCATCCGGAGGTCACAGATAGGTCCCTTGAAAATTAGCCCTAAAAGCATCCTCAAGCTCCTCCCAACTTCCAATTGAATTTTCGGGGAGGCTCTTCAACCAGTGCTGAGCTGGTCCTTTCAGCTTGAGGGGCAAGTACTTGATGGCGTGGAGATCGTCACCGCGAGCCATATGGATATGGAGGATAAAGTCCACAATCCAGACCCCAGGGTCTGTGGTTCCGTCGTACGCCTCTATGTTCACGGGTTTGAATCCTTCTGGAAATTCGTGGTCCAGCACCTCATCGGTGAAACATAGGGGGTGTGCGGCACCCCTGTATTTGGATGTGTCATGGCGTTCTGACGGTTGTAGTGTTTGGTTTTGATTGTGCGCTGGAGCGCGTTTTCTTGATCCGTAGATGGATCTGGTCACGCCGGTCTTCTGATGCAAGTCCTCACGTGAATCGTGTGCTAACTTATGTGCGGCCTTGTTAGCCGCTCTATCGCGGCCACGAGGTGGTCGATCCGACCGGTCGGCCGTTTTGTTTTTCGGCTGTGTGGGCTCTAAGGCCTGATCATCAAATTCAGGCAACAGCTTGCGCTTTGGATAGCTCTTTGTGTGGTAACTACCACCATACTTTTCTTCAGTGTCGAGTACTTTGTTCCATCTACTGTTGAGCGTATTCTGCGCAGCCTTAAGCCTTTACTTCTGCTTCTTCAGACTCCTCGCGGTGGCAATAAGCCTTCTGCGGAGGTTCTCTTGTTCCAAGTGCCTTTCCGGGATGATGTGTGCATCCTCGTCCGGACTGTTATCCTCTCCGGAGGGAGGTTGATGAGCTTTATCCTCGTCATCGCTGTGTTCGGACAGCGGATCCGTACTATGTTCGCCGTTTGCTGGTTCATCCTGCTCTATCGCTGGGTCAATGTGGTCGTCGTTTCCTCTGGAGTCGACTGGGGTGTTATTTGCTCTTGCGCTATTATCGTTGTTTTTGTCGAGGCGGGATTTGGAGCGGCGCCTACGCCGACGCTTTGGTTGCTTCTCGAGGGAGCTATCCTTCACTGCATCCTTCCGTTCTTCATCATTGTTTTCTTTGGGTGTATCCACCATGTATATGTCATGTGATGAAGCGGTTGTCCAGTGCCCTGTGGGCGATGGTTCCTGTTCCTCTCCTGCATCGTCGTCCATGCCGTCGATGTCTTCGGAGTCGAAATCGAGCATGTCGGTTAAATCGTTGACAGTGGCTACTAAGTGGGTGGTGGGTGGGGAGCGAATTTCTTCGTCGTCCGCATCCCATTCTAGCCGGGTATAGTTCGGCCAAGGGTCTCCCGACAGGGAGAGAGACTTCAATGAGTTTAGCACGTCGCGAAGAGGCGAGTGCTGAAAGATATCCGAGGAGGTAAACTCCATGATCGGTGCCCAATCGGATTTGATGGGCACGGACACAAGCGGCACGGAGTCCGTGGCCGGGGACGGATTCAACGATTCGGCAACACGGGTCTCGTAGGAGGTGAAGTCAGTATTCGGCGCTATCGCCACTGAGTGTGCGGCCTCCGTGGCGGGGTCCATCCACCCATCCACAGATGGCGCAATTTGTTCCGGATTGAAGGCCGGAGTAGTTGCAGGTGTGATCTCCCGAACACTGCCCGACGGCAGAGCTAAATCATGCTCGTCGTGATCATGCGGCGCACCTGACATGGGCTCGAATCCGTCGAAGATCAAGTCTCCGCGGATGTCGGCAGTATAGTTCAAGTTTCCAAACCTGACCTGAGGGCCAGAGGCGTAGCTATCGATCTGCTCCAGATGGCCAAGAGAGTTAGCCCGCAGCACGAAGCCGCCGAATACGAAGATCTGTCCGGAGAGGAAAACCTCACCCTGGATCGCATCGTTGCCGATGATCGAAGGAGCCATCAAACCTTATGGTGACGGCATAGTGGAACTCTCAATGAAAGCACCAATGTCGGTGTCAAAACCGGCGGATCACGGGTAGGGGGTCCCGAACTGTGCGTCTAAGGCGGATGGTAACAGGAGGCGGGGGACACAATGTTTACCCAGGTTCGGGCCCTCTCGATGGATGTAATACCCTACTTCCTGCTTGATTGATCTTGATGATATGAGTATTACAAGAGTTGATCTACCACGAGATCGTAGAGGCTAAACCCTAGAAGCTAGCCTATGGTATGATTGTTGTTGTCCTACGGACTAAACCCTCCGGTTTATATAGACATCGGAGGGGGCTAGGGTTACACAGAGTCGGTTACAAGGGAGGAGATCTACAGATCCGTATTGCCAAGCTTGCCTTCCACGCCAAGGAGAGTCCCATCCGGACACGGGTCGAAGTCTTCAATCTTGTATCTTCATAGTCCAACAGTCCGGCCAAAGGATATAGTCCGGCTGTCCGAGGACCCCCTAATCCAGGACTCCCTCAGCAGGAACCGAGGTTGTACAATTCGTCACCACCAAGGCCGCCGTGGACCACGTTAGGGATGTACCTATATGAAGTGTTCATGCATGTCGAAGAAGTGGTCAATCCATCAATCGAAGTCCTGCCGCCGCCTCTGGTGCCAAGGTCCATCGACGACGTCCATTACTCGAGTCAACGTCAGACTTTCCTCGTGTTGCTCGGAACGATGGATGGCACAGGGCCTACTCCATCGCGCGGCGGAGGCCACTGCTTCTTTCGGAGAAGAGGCAGGGCTGGCTGCCTGGGTGTGCTCTAATTTGAGGTAACAACTGAATCTTGTCAGATACTAGTAAAATCCGAGCTATCGGTGTGAAGCACTGATGTGCCAGTACATTTGATTGTGACCTATTCTATTTTTGTACCTGAACTCTTTTTAGAAAGGGTTGTACATCAACTTAATGTGCTAGCAGAACTTATTGTGTTGTCTGTCTGTTTTCTTTGCATGGCATTCAAGATATTTCCCCGTCATTGATAAAGACGATGAACCGTTATGTACAAGTTCGTTGGTTTCAACATAGCCCTACCCGTAGCGATCCACTGCTTCCACCCTGATTGTGTCGCCTGCGTGAAATTTTTGTATGCAAGTTCAGTGTGCTATGATGTTCTATATGATTGTGTAAACTATATAAGTTTTTACTGAGCATGAGCAATGCATATGGCTGAAAGATTTATTTATGAGAATCTACCGATGGGTCTCTCTCTCACACACACACACACATAAGTGGGACCCGTTAAATTATTTCTTCGCTCGTGACAGCTTGTAATTAGGTTTCACTATACTCTAACTTTTTTCTGAAGTTATTAATTGAGCTCAGTGACTTCAAAAAGTTGTACAGAAGCCCTGTTTGGGCCTTTTCGGCGTCGTTGAATGTAGGCTGAGTAGCCATGTAAAGTTGCTACACAGGCCTTTTTTAACATCGGCAATGCAACTGGGCCGACAGTTGTACACAATATCCTAAAATAAGCGCAGCCTAGCCTATCTTTCTTTAAATAAAATCAAATGCACAGCGCAGTTCATTTTTTATATAATAAGATTACCAAGCCCAACTTAATTTTTTAATAATATTCATATCTCAATATTATTTTTATACGAAATGCTCAGTCCAGACCATCATTGTTTTTTCACCCATCCCAGAAAATAGGTCCATTTCTACTAAAATCAAATAGCTTGTAAATTATCAGAAATGATAAATGCGCTGCATGTACGCAATATTATTTTTGACCCAGCTCAGTAAATATGTGTATTCGAATAAATAATCAAATGCGCTGTAAATTATCATAAATAGTATTATTTTTTGAGAAACAAGTATCATAAATAGTACTATTTTTTGAGAAACAATTATCATAAATAGTAAATCGGCTATTTTTTTTAACCAGCCCAGGAAATTGATTATTTTTTGAGTCAAAGCCCAGGAAATAGATGTATTGGCAAACAAAATGAAATGGGTTGTAAACCCTAAATAAATGGGCTGCATTTTGCCACAGCTTTCGAAGCTGACTTTGTTGGCCCACTAGACGAAGCCTGCGCAAGGTGTTGTCCATTTAGTGAACAAAACGATTTAATGGTCTAAACCAAAGAGTTAACAAATTATTCTGACATCTGTAGTCGTTGGATTGACATCCAACGGCAATCTTGCTTCTTCAATCTCTGATCTAGTTGCTCTTGCTCCAGCCGCGAAAACCATCGCCAGCTGGACCGTCTGCATCTGCCTCCCGTGGCCGGTTGTGCTGCCGTGTAGGCCTCGCCGCCCCACTCTACTCCCCATGGTGTCCAGGTAATACCTGTACTCACCCACACTTTCTGTTATTCCCCGGCAAAGGCAGCCTCACCCGGCAGCCGAACCAGTCCCTCGTACTCCCCTCCGCCAGGGACTCCAGTGCCCCTTGTTCCAAGATTCCCGATCGTTCCCATCTTAGGCCTCGTCGTTGTCCACCGCCTTGGTGTTCTTGGCGCGGCGTGGTCAACATGGTCAAGGAACACCTTCCATCGGAAGAGGACTGTATGTGGAGAGGCTGACAGCTGGGTCCACGACCGCGCCAAGGAAGTGCCTCCTTATTACGCGCAAAATAATGATTCCTCCACCTGACAGCGGGACCTACCAGAAGGGTCTCGAAAAAATGTTTCCCCCCTAACAGCTGGGACCCACCCGCTACATCTTCGTATGCAAGGAAGTGTGTCCGTATTACAGGCAAAAAAATGATTCTTACCCCTGACAGTTGGGACCCACCAGCTATATCTTCGCACGGAAGGAAGTGCCTCCTTATCATCCCTGACAGCTGGGACCCACCAGGTCGAACCATACGCCGGGTTGTCTGTCTGGTCACGATTGTGTTCGTACATACTGGTCGATCGGTCTCTCTCCAGCGATGAACCGTGTCCAAGTAAGGAGATGCACGTGTCGTAGTAGAGCCGCGGACATACAGCCACGCTGCAAGAAATTAAATACGGCTATGTATGTACATAAGGGCGGGGTCTCGAACGTGTACTTCGGCATACGTACGGCCAGGGCTCGTGTACATGGAGAGGCAACGGACGGCAGCGAAGTCGTCCTGTTCATCGACAGCTACCTGGCTGGGTCGGAACGGAGGAAACATCGTCGTCTTCATCGAGAGCCAAGTGACTAGGTCGGAATGCATCATGTTCATCGGGAGCGAAGCCACTGGGTTGGAACGCGTCCTGTTCATTGGGAGCCAACCGGCTTGGATGGAACAGCCAAAACGAGGTCTGGCGTGCCGCAGAACGAAGGAAACGGGCCTTCTGTTTGACCGCGTACGGTCGAAATAGGGTCCTATTCACCGGGAAGGATCTGGCGTACCGCAAAATGAAGGAAACGGACTTGTGTTGGAGTGCCTACGGTCGAAACGGGGTCCTGTTGATCGGGAGGGGTGTGGCTTACCACAAAACGGAGGAAACGGACTTCTCTTCGATCTCCTACGGTCGAAATGGGGGTCCTATTCATCGGGAGGGGTGTGGCGTACCGCAAAACAGGACTCCACGGGCTACTGTTCATCCACCGTCGACTTCCTCCAGCCTCCACCTGCTACTGTTCATCCACCGTCTCCAGCCTCCACCAGACACTATTCATCCAAGGGCTACTGTTCATCCAGCCTCCACCGGCTTGAGTTCAACCAGCGTCGACGGGGTCCTATTCATCCAGCCCAACCGGCTAGGGTGTGTGGCAGCCTCCTTGGGCTCCTGTTTATCCAGCGGCAACCGCGTACTATATACCACGGTGTCCTGTTCATCTAGCGGCAACCGCCTATACACACGGCCGGGGTCCTGTTCGTCCAACCCCCACCGGGAGCTGTTCATCCACAGCCAACCCAACTGGCTCGACTCGTTCTACATATCACGCGCGCGGCAGCAACGGGCACTGTTCATCGAGAGGCAGCCTAACCGGCTAGCTACGTCTCGCATGGGGGTTCGATCGGCTTCAGTAAGCATGCAGCAGCATTGATCGATCGGCTTCAGCTAGCAGCGTAGGAGTCTCGGTCGGGCTCAGTTAGGAGCGAAGGGATCGATCGATCGGCTTCAGTACGTAGCAGCAGGAGATCGCTCGGGTTTAGTTATAGCGACATGGCTCGCACCACGCGCGCGTGCGAGAGAAACGTGCAAACCAAACTACATCGCTCGGCCTCGACCACCCACCGTAACCGGGAACTCCCCGATATTTTCCTCGCCCTCGCTTCTACCACGATTTTCTCCATGTGGACAGCCCAAAGAATGTCATGCAGGTGCGTCTCCGGCCCGCCCAGGACGAAAAGCCCATTTTCTGTCATGATTTTTTCTCACGGAAGTAGGAGCCCACCACATCTATGATGATACCGGGTTTTTTCATACTTATCGTCAGAGAAGTGTCATAAGCATGACAGAAAAAAATCCGTTGGGCCCAAAATGTCACGGATGTGTCTTTTTTTGTAGTGCTCCTGCTTTGAAGGAAAACTCACCTACCCGCAAGCTGCATCTTCACTGAGGAATGTCTCTCCTGAGCCAGTAATTCCGCATAAGCACATTCCCAGGGACTGGAACGCGCCTCCCTCGCCAAAGCCGAGTGAATTAGTGCATGTGGCGTCAACTACTCAAGGTGATATACCCTCCAAGACTATTTCTGAAGAGGGTGAAATCCCTCGCTCTGAGACCCATGCTCCTCCTCCTCAAGATGCTCCAAGAGTCTTTGATCCCGTTGTGATCGAACAACAACCCGATCTCGTGGCTAACATAGTACCACTGGCTGCTCAATATTCCACCCTACTGATTCCCGAAACAAACCATGTCCGCCAACCAACTATTTCTGAAGCTCCACTGTCAGTAGCACCAACCCCATCCCCGCTCAAGTTGACAGTTGATACATTTGTGAGAACAAATGAAGAAGGTCCCTCTACAAGGAAATCAGTTTCTGCTCGCCATCCCGACTCCATTGTTTACGGTGATGAATTCCTTTCGCCAGAGGAAGAACTCAAGTACCCCAATCGCCGAGAAGAATTACATATATTCTCTGCCGGTGTTGGCGCAAAAGGTCCTCTATTCAACAGAAATGTGCATCCGCAATTCTTTCAGGATGGCCCATATGATGGACCTCGCACTTCTGAATCCCCTCGGTTCCGGACTAGGGAACATGCGATATATTATTCTCATGTGCTATATGAAAGCAGAAAGATATTCCCTCATGAATATCCAAATAATCCTGCCATGCGAAACATTGGGTGTTTCAACCGGCTGCTTCCAGACTTGGACGATTTCTGTCTCACGAGGGTATTTGCATTCGAGCACCTGTGGAATAGAGAGATTATCTTTCAATTCTATGCTACACTTTACATCACTGGTGATAAATCTGATAGCTCAAAGTGGATCTTCGAATGGATGAGCAAAGGAAAACGCATCAAATGCACTTCAAAGAATTTCACTTCGCACTTTCATTTTCCCCGCTTTAAGCATGGAGACAATGAAATTCGAGTGCACAACATTGATGTGATCTCTGATGAAGATTTTCAGTGCACAATGGACAAGGGAAATATTCGTGACTACTCTAGTCCACCTCATCTAGAAAATTTAACCTTCAAGAATCAGATGTTATATCATCTGCTCTCCTACACCATCTGCCCATTGGCTAGCATGAATGCAGATAAGACCATATCTGATGTTCTTCAGAAGCCCATATATGCCATCTAGGAACAATATAACTTTGATGTTGGAAATATGTTTCTGCGCATTCTAAAGGACTTTGCTCAACATCCATTCTGCGTCTAAGTCTTCGCACCATGGATTCAAAAGGTCATTGATCATGCAATGGGCACAGTGTATCTGGCGAAGGGAAGTCACAAATGTTTTATTCCTCCCATTTTCGATACAATGCAAGCAATTGAAGATTTTACCTCGGGAAATTCCTCGGTATCCCCTCAAGATTATCATTAGAAGTTTGATGGCCCTCGCCTTCCTCAGCGTGATCGAATTATTTCTCCACAACCTCCTTCATAGCTTGAAATTAGTTTGCGCACGCGATAACTTCTTCTGAAACATATCAAAGATGGTAGGAATGAGAAAGAACATCTCGCCAACGAGCTTAATGCTATCAACAACCGCACCAGGCTGATGCATTTGATCACCGACGAGAACAAGCTTTGGAGACGGCATCACAAGTTCTTCACGAGAAGTAACTCCTGAATGTGAACCTCCAAGAGCTCTATGGTTATATTGAAAAAGGCTTCACAATTGAATATTTTCAAGAGCTTCTTGCTCCTCCTTTACCTGCTCATGACCTACAATAGATCTTCTTCATCTAAATCTTCGCAAACTACATGAAGAATCTGAAGCTACCTCACCAACTGTCAAACCCTTCGAAGCAAATGTCTTGACTCGCGTTCCTCCTACAGCTTATCCAAGTGTGCCGATTTCATCTGCTCAAGCCAAGCGCCCCGACGAAAAATCTGCTGCTGCAAAGGACGAAGAGATTTTTGAGACTCCAGTTACTTCCAAAGAAGAAGACTCTTCTGATAGCTCATCTGGGATGCCCTAGAGTGACCCATGATCTGCACTTGAAGCCTCATGTTATTCGTCACATTTTTGCCACTTGTTGACAAAAGGTGGGAGAATAACATCGAGTTTTCAATAGATTTGCTTTCCAGTGTTTAGTTGTACTTGTTTCCTCTCGAGTTTGCAACTTCTGGCTCATGTTTATCTACTCTAAGTTGTAAGGTAACTTCTGTGCTATAATATTAATAACCCCTCCCGCTGCACCATTTCTCTCATAGTATCTGTTTTCCAGGTGGTATTATTTTCAGAAGTTATGACTGATTGCACTATGCTTTTAATGGATTTTATCTGGCAAGTGCAAATCATTGTCTCGAATGAGTGAAAACTCCTCCATATACTTCAACTATTGCAGGAGATCATAATCTCAAAACTTTCCCTGCATACATTTAGGCGGAGCTCATTTCATTCTCGAGAACAGTAACACTTTCTCACTCTCGATTGATTTACTTTTCACACATCTTTCTTTCTTTGATGATTGTCTGTTTTGTCAACAGTCGTTCAAAAAGGGGGACATTGTTGGTTTAATAGCTTGCTGAAAGTGCAACTATCCCTGGGTGGTTTTGGTAATTCCTAACAACATATAGCTCATTGAACTAATGCTCTTTCAAGATGATCATTTCAGAAAGTTCAATGATTGGCAAGGCATGGACTAGGAATGTGAACCCCTCAAAATTCTAAGGACACATATTGGCTCAAGCTCAACACTCTACATTTTCATTTTAGTGATCCAAGATCATATTGTGTCCATAGGGAAAGCCAATACTCTTAAAAGGGGATGAGGTGTTGCTTAATGGCTTGCTTGCTCAAGATACTTAGTGATATGCTCCAAAAGCCCTCGACCACTTTCTCATTTCCACATATGTCCCAAACCAAAAGTCAAACTCGGCCCCACCGATTTGATGTATCCGGCGCCACCGAGTTCATTTGACATAGCCATAGCCAGAAACCCTAATCAGTTCGGTCTTACCGAAATGAGAGATTGGTCCCACCGAGTTCGCAATGCAAACTCTCTATTTCCTTTTCGTAACATTTCGGTCTTATCGAAATAAGCGATCGGTCCCACGGAGTTTCCCTGACCAACTCTCTGTTTGCCTATTACAGAAATCGGTCTCACCGAGTTCATGTGATCGGTCTCACCGAGATTACGTTATTCCCTAACCCTAATGAAATCAGTCCCACCGAGTTGACATGTCGGTCCCACCGAAAATCCTAACATTTACATTTTGAACTAAATCGGTCTGACCGAGTTTGAGTATTCGGTCTCACCGAGTTTGGTAAATTGTGTGTAACGGTTAGATTTTGTGTGGAGGCTATATATACCCCTCCACCCACTCTTCATTCGTGGAGAGAGCCATCAGAACGTGCCTACACTTCCAGCATTCATTTTCTGAGAGAGAACCACCTACTCATGTGTTGAGACCAAGATATTCCAATCCAACCACAAGAATCTTGGTCTCTAGCCTTCCCCAAGTTGCCTTCCACTCAAATCATCTTTCCACCAAATCCAAACCTGTGAGAGAGAGTTGAGTGTTGGGGAGACTATCATTTGAAGCACAAGAGCAAGGAGTTCATCATCAACACACCATCTATTACCTTTTGGAGAGTGGTGTCTCCTAGATTGGTTAGGTGTCACTTGGGAGCCTCCGTCAAGATTGTGGAGTTGAACCAAGGGGTTTGTACGGGCAAGGAGATCGCCTACTTCGTGAAGATCTACCCTAGTGAGGCAAGTCCTTCGTGGGCGATGGCCATGGTGGGATAGACAAGGTTGCTTCTTTGTGGACCCTTCGTGGGTGGAGCCCTCCGTGGACTCGCGCAGCCGTTACCCTTCGTGGGTTGAAGTCTCCATCAACGTCGATGTACGATAGCACCACCTATCGGAACCATAGGAAAAATCTTCGTGTCTGCATTGCGTTTGCTCCCTCCAAACTCCTCCCCTTTACCTTCATATGGAATGATTTACATTCCGCTGCTATACTCTTAGACTTGCATGTGTAGGTTGATTGCTTGACTTGTGTTAAGTTGCTAAAATCTGCCAAGACTTAAAATTGGGAAAAGGCTAGATTTTTATTTGGTCAAGTAGTCTAATCACCCCCCCCCCCTCTAGACATACTTTCGATCCTACAAGTGGTATCAGAGCTTTGGTCTCCATTTGCCTTGATTTCCATAGCTTTGGTGATCATAGTCTTGGTTTCACAACCTAGGAGAGTATGGCGTCTAGCAAGGGAAATTACCACCGTAGAGGTCCTTGCTTTGATGGTACTAATTTTGCTAGTTGGAAGCATAAGATGAAAATGCATATTCTTGGACATAACCCCGCCGTTTGGGCTATTGTGTGTATTGGCTTGCAAGGTGAATTCTTTGATGAGAGAGAACCGAACCGTGAAGCTATCGCAGAAGAGTTGAAGATGTTGCAATACAATGCTCAAGCTTGCGATATCCTCTTCAACGGATTGTGCCCCGAAGAATTCAACAAAATCAGCCGTCTTGAGAATGCAAAGGAAATTTGGGATACTTTGATTGATATGCACAAAGGTACCGACTCCGTCAAGGAAAACAAATTGGATGTGCTTCAAAGTCAACTTAACAAGTTCAAAATGAAGGATGGTGAACGTGTCGCTGAAATGTACTCTAGGCTTGCTCTCATCACAAATGAGATTGCCGGCTTAGGAAGTGAAGAGATGACCGATAGATTCATCGTCAAGAAGATCCTAAGAGCTTTGGATGGAAAATATGATACCGTGTGCACATTGATCCAAATGATGCCCAATTACAAAGATCTCAAGCCAACGGAAGTCATTGGTAGAATTGTTGCTCATGATATGTCACTCAAGGATAAAGAAGAGCTTCACAACATGTCTAGTGGTGCTTACAAAGCCTCATGTGATGCTCCTACGTCATCAAGTGAGAAACAAGCCTTCAATGAGGAATTGAGACTAATGGTGAAGAATTTCAACAAGTTCTACAAGAATAGAAGCAAGGAAAGAATTTCCAAGTCAAGGTCCTACAATGACAAAAGATCTTCTAGTCGTGAGCATAATTGCTACTATTTTAGATGACCCGGACACTACTCCAATGAGTGTATGTCTCCCTACAAAAGAATCACCTCCAAGAGAGAGAAGGAGTAGAGATGATGGTTATGAACGAAGAACCTCTCGCAGAAGCAAGGATTCGGAAAGGAAGGACAAGTCATCAAGGGGCTACACAAAACAAAGACATCAAGCTCACGTTGGTGAATGGGTATCCGGCTCCGACTCCGACCATCACTCCGAGAGAAGTTATCACTCCGACTCCGAATATACTCAAGATGAAGGTGTTGCCGGTCTAGCACTTGTGTCAACCAACTCCTATGACATATTTGACTCACCAAATGAAGGAATTGGAAGATGCTTCGTGGCTAAAGGCCCAAAGGTATCACACCCTGAGTATGTTGATTTCAATTGTGATGAAGATGATTTTACTAGGTGATGATGATTTACTTGTTGACAACTCTAGTGATGAAAACTATGATGGACTTGCTATTAATCATGCTAATCAAGATAAAACGAATGACGACGATAAGAAGGAGATTGAGCGTCTAACTAAAGAACTAAACACTCTTAAGTTAGCTCATGAAACTACCTTAGAAGATCATCGAGAGCTTTTAAAGACTCATGAGAAGCTACGCTTTGAAAAACTCAACCTTGAGCAAGAGCATGGGTTCTTAAAAGCAATCAATGATGATCTTCGTAAGAAAAGTTCTTCTTACATTGCCAAGCGTTTACTCTTGTCTACTTACATGCCACAAGTGAAATCTAGCAACAAGAATAAGAAAGATTCTTCTTCTAGTAGTAACAATAATCATGTTAAACCAATGTTGTTGCTTCTAGTAGTTCTCTTGATTCCACTAATGATTCTCTTAGCCAAGTTATACTTGAGCAAGAAAACAGCTTATTGAAGGGAATTAATAGAGAAAGGTGTTTGCAAGAGCCTTGCCGGAAATAAGCAATTTGAGGAAATTGTACGCAAGCAAGGAAGGCACCAGAAGAATCAAGGTGTTCGTTTTGAGCGAAAGTTCAATGCCAATGGAGTTGAGTGCGAAGAAGATCAATACCCCAAGACGAAGTTTGTTCCTCAAAAATAGAAGTATGACCCTACTTCTTTCAAGGGGACACAAGCTCAAGATGATCTTCCACCACAGGACCACAAGCAAAAAGGCAAGGACAAGCTTTAAGAGTATATTGGTGCATTTGAAGAAGCCCCCAAGGCCTTGGTCAAGTGGATTCCCAAGACTACATCAAGTACGACTACAACTCCAAGGATTCCCATCAAGTAGATGTGGATCCCGAAGAAGAAGAACTAGAGAGTTCTTGAGGGTGACTCCGCCAACATACTTCACTCATATCATTTTGGCGAGAACAAGTGCAAACAACTTCCACATCTTGCACTAGTTCAAGGAGTCACAAACCCTCTTGTTGGTAAGACAAGGGACAAGGTAACCTAATGCTTTCATGGAATCATCTTGTGTGAACTTCACTCTATGTCTATGGGTATCCTTGTTTGTTCCATGTGGGACTAACCCGTGTAGGTATTGAAAGTGCAACTCACTCCAATGGATTGCTCCGAATGATCTACATCAACATTGAGCATCCACATCTTCAACATCTACATGAAGTCATCATCGACAAAACCCAAGGTTAGTTCATCCCTCTTAGGAGGGATATCACATCTACGGGGAGCTTTACTCTAAGAATTGAGCTAAAGCAACTCTAATGGTGTGAACACAACTATGCTTTATGTAAAAGTGGTAACCCCACTTGTGCTTAAACGATGAGTATGACCTATGATCAAATGTTCTCATTTGACTCCTAAGTCAATATACTCATATATAGATATAGATGTTAGAGTGTTTGTGCATGCTTTGTCACATATTTCATTTGCCATTTTATTATGTGAGCATGTTGATTGCATATTTTTCTCATTCGAGGACATCCATTTGTTGCTTTGGTTGTTTGGCTCTTTTTCTTTTGCCAAATGGATGGACAAGAATGCCTAAGAACTTCCTCTAGCTATCTTAGCTTTTCTTGTCTCAAATTCTATTCATGCTACGTCACAAAGTTTGATCAAGACAGATCCGAACCCTCTGGGTGAGGAGCACTCGGAGTCACAGATTCGTCGTAGATTCAAACTTCCAAAACCTCTCTGTGCATTTCGGTCTGACAGATTCATCTTTTTTGTCAAACCGAGTTCACTGAGTTGATCTAAGTTTTCAATCTCAATGCAACCGATTAGAACCATTTGGTCACACCGAGCTGCAGTAACCACTTGCGATTCTGCATTTCGGTGCCACCGAGTTGTTCCACTCAGTCACACCGACAGGGTCAGGATATATATACCGACGGGTCAAAATTTGGAAATTTCTCCAAAACCTCTTCGCCCGCGCGTGTCCTGCTCTGCCGTCTCGGGTCTCCGGATCGTCCTCTCGTCGCCAGCGACCTCCCGCCGCTGGTCTCCATCACTGTCAACGGAAATCTACACCACCGTTTGATGACGGGAAAGTGGCGGGCGTGAGACACGCGTCCATGTCATTGATACAGAGTTAATAAAGTTAAGCGTATAAATGCATACAATAAAAGAAGATCAAACATTGCATGTACATTATTTCCAGAACTCTTACATTTACATAAAAGATCTGTTAATTACATCTCCGAAGAGAAAACTCCTGATTAAGAATTCCAACATATCTATTACATAAGATTGCAACACATTCCTATTACAACATGCTACAAGAAAAATCCTCCTCGCGATCGTCGACGCTGGCATGCTCGGGGGAGCCTTGGACTTTGTTGATATTATCATATGCGATGACTTTTATATTTCGCTTTTATTTGACTCGTACTGATATTGGCAGTACATATATGCATGCTTGAATGGCTTCATTTACTTTCCCTAATTGATTAACCAATACATAGACTTTGATTTATTTTTCTTTACTTTATATAAGAAAATCATCTTAATGGTTAACCAATCTGTTAAATGAGCCTTCAAACGTCATGATGCATGCATATGGGACATAGAGTCATGCACGTGTTCTCTGCAATGCAACTACTTTAGTACTAACAATTGTAGTACTCTTTGTTTTATGAGTAGATGACATCTACGTTTCCTTAATATTTGCAAGCCGTATGGGGGATGCATGATCTAACTTTCATCTTATGCGAAGATAAGCTAGATGCGACCTTTTTGAGCATACACATATATGGAGCAGATAAAAGGTATTTAATTTGTTTTGGTGGCATATGCAAGTGCACTACAACATTTCAAGTGCAATCAGACTCAGATTATGACTCTGATCATATTTTAGTTTTTTAATGTTGTTTGTCCATATGAAGGGACCATACAATTTATTTTAGTTGGGTGGATGTACACCAATTAACCTAGAATTAGCTAGGTACGACGTGTCCATTTTACTTTGCATGCGCATACACTAGATTCGCCAATATCTAGTTATTTGTCGATGATGCAAACTAGCACTATTTGGGGCCGATGCATTTCATATAGTATATCCATTTAGTCTGTTTTAGAGACATTTGATTAATATAATACCAGTGATTTGGGCGGCGTTTTGTTTATGCACCATGAAGTGGGAATGTCAGTTTTCCGTGCGCCCAACTTTGAACATGGTTAATTAAATTTTGCTACATGACACAATTTTAGCATATCATGCACACATGTGATCATTGAACATGCGACTAAGTATGATGTCTTTTGACGAGCACTTGTGATTTTGCAATATTTTTTTATATGCAATCTATAATATATAGTTCGTCCATCATTTTTTATGTTGATTTTCCCCGAGCCATACCTTTGTCATCATTCTGTTGAGAACAGAGTCTTTACTCTACATAAGGGAAGAGATACCTTGATTTGTGTCAATATGACCAAACCAGAGGCAATTTTCATGCAATTTATACTTCTTGACATATATCAACATGACAATGGTATCGAATTTTGAGAAAACCTCTTGACATGTGTCAATATGACCGTGCCAAGAGTAAGATATTAAACTTGTGAGAATACTACTTGACATGTGTCAATATGACCATGCCAAGAGCGAGATCTGAAATATGGTGAAAATACTACTTGACATGTGTCAATATGACCATGCCAAGAGTAGAATGCCAAATTTGTGGAGGATGAAGGCTACTTGGGATGTGTCAATATGACCAAGCCAAGAGCTAGAATCATGTCACTTGGAGAAAAATTCGAGATCTGTGTCAATATGACCAAATCAAGAACCATCATATGGAGGAAAAAGCCAGGATCATGCTACTTGAAGAAAAGTTATAGATCTGTGTCAATATGACCAAATCAAGAACCATGATATCAAGCAAAAAACTACTTGACTCATGTCAGTATGACCAAGCCAAGAACACAGATTGGGCAACATGGAAAAGAATTCATGATCTGTGCCAGTGTGACCAAATCAAGAATCATCATATGGGGAAAAGCTACTTGGCTCATGTCAATATGACCAAACCAAGAGCAAAGATTGAGCAAGCATAGGGAAAAGCACCAATCAGAGAAGCAAAAGGATTAGGAGTGAACCATGAATCTCACCTTCTTGTTGAAATCCACCAAATCTCCCCCTCCTCACGTATGTGTGTGTGGGATATTTGCAGCAGCGTATGTGTGTAGTACTTGTGTGCAGCAGCGATCCAACGTAGGGAAAAGGGCGCAGCGTGCGGCCAGAGAGCAAAAATGGCTTTAATCCTAGTTGACTCAACCAACTAGCTTGACTAGCAATCCAACACGTACATGTTTAACCGATATGGGCTAAGCTCTCCTCTTTTTCTAATTCTAATTAATGTGTGGGCTTTGACATCACTAATCGCATGCATGCACAGCTGCCTTGTGAGAAGTACGGCCATGCATATGTGGCCATATTTTTTAATGGGCTAAGCATGATTAGCTATTAAATGGCTCATTAAGGCCTAGGGTCACGTTAATTATTTTTTGCATGCAACTCATGGTCTAGCGTCATATGTATTATCATATGAATATTAGACCAAGTACACCCCGCGTATATTTCATTAGCGCGATGTATTACTTTTATGCGCCGTTTCAATATTTTATTTTGTCCATGGAACAAAACCGAACATTTATCATATAGTTAACATTTTGATGATCTTAGCATCCCTCGTGACAATTTTATGTTAGTATTTTTTCGTTAATGGCGGCGGCATGCGCGCGAGCCCTGTGTCCTCTATATTTTCTTCATGACAAAATATAATGCATTTCGTCACATTTTATAATTGTCGGTTTAATGTGTGCATTATTGACATTCAAAAATATATCATATGCCTATTTTTTCAGTCCTTAATTTGTGCAATTGATTATATTTTTAATTCACTTTTTCATGATAAAACAGGTTTTTGCCGTTTTGTATATATATTTTAATATTTTATATGGTTTATGCATTTCATTTTATCTTGGTCAAAATCCATGTCAACACCGTTGCCGCCGTAGCGAGCTCATCACCGAGTTAGGGTATGAGTTCGAATCTTTGTGCAACTCTTTCCTCCGATTCTTAGCACAGAGCAAATGCCATGTTTCTTACCACGTATGAGATCATCATGTCCAGCAAAAACTTCCTTTAGATTAGATTTGATTCAAAAATTTAGGGCTAGGTTTCCGCCGAACTCATCTCGGACCGACCGAGTTGTGGAAATCGGTCTCACCAATTTGGCTTAGGCCATTGCACTTGCAATTTTCGGTCTGACCGAAACTTGCAAATCGGTGTGATCGAGTTCAACTCTCAGTGAAACCCTAGCAATCTCGGAGTCACCGAACTGTGTCTCGGTCTGACCGATTCCACTAGTTTAGACTCCAAAAGTTGCTTCGGTGTCACCGAGTTTAACAAATCGGTAGCTCTGAAATGCTTTCTGTGGAAAACTAAAACTAAGTTTTTGACTCATCTGTTTTGCAAAATCTCTGCACTTTGTGATGCTCATCCACTCTATCTCATCTATAACTATTCACAGGGTCAGTTGTCAGTTTGCAGTGCTAGGATGTCTGATCAGAGTGATAGTCAGAACAAGTCTGAAGAGCAGGTGAATCTGAGTGAGGGCACTAGTCCCTCTGGCAGTTATGATGAAGGCAGCAGAAGTACTCCTAGCAACCTGCCTAAGGCTGCTACTAGGCATAGGAGGAAGAGGAATTCTGATTCTGAAGATGAAGATTATGTAGCTGCTGAGGAGGAGGTCAGCTCCAAGATAAAGGTTGTCAAGAAGGAATTTGGCACAGTTGCATCTATAAAGCCTGGATTGAACAAGAAGGCTCCTACAAAGAGGGTGCCCATGTCTAAAGCCAGAGCCTCAACACAAGAAACAATTGAGTTCACTCTTGAACCAAAAGAGGCTGGCGAGGGAAAGAAGAGAAAGGAAAGGGTCAAGAAGACCATAGCCAGAGTAATTGGAAGATCCTCTATGATGAAAGACCCAGCTGAGGATGAGGAAGAGGAAGAGGATGCTGCACCAGCACCTAAAACTCAAAAGCTGATGTGGGATGCCATCAAGTCTGGGGCTACCCCTTCTAAGCCCAAGACTGCCCCCAAAGCTTCTGCTCCAGCCCCCAAGTCTGCACCAAAGAGGAGCACAAGAAACATACCACCTGCTGAGAAGAACAAGGCCCCAGAGCCTGAGATTGAAGAAGAAGAAGATGTTGAAGCCCAAGTGCTTAGGAAGTTAAAGCCCAAGATCCCAGACCATCACGACAATCATCCAGTGGCAGAAAATATGAAAATCAGAAAAGATGCAGGTCTCAGATTATGGAGAGAATCAGATCCATATGCTGTGAGGAGAAGGACTGCTGTGGATTATAGGTTTCACACCAAGGAGCAGCAGGACTTCTATGAGACTATTCTGCTAGATAAGAAGCCCATAGTGTGTGACATGAAGTGGGTTGACTGGAAATACATCGACAACAATGAAGACCACTGATACGCCTCCAACGTATCTATAATTTTTGATTGCTCCATCCTATATTATCTTCTGTTTTGGACATTATTGGGCTTTATTATCCACTTTTATATTATTTTTGGGACTAACCTATTAACCGGAGGCCCAGCCCAGAATTGCTGCTTTTTGCCTATTTCAGAGTTTCGCAGAAAAAGAATATCAAACGGAGTCCAAACGGAATGAAACCTTCGGGAACGTGATTTTTGGAACGAACATGACCCGGGAGACTTGGACCCTACGTCAAGCAACCAACAGGGAAGCCACGAGGTAGGGGGCGCGCCTACCCCCCAGGGCACGCCCTCCACCCTCGTGGGCCCCCTGTTGCTCCACCGACGTACTTCTTCCTCCTATATATACCTACGTACCCCCAAACGATCAAATATGGAGCCAAAAACCTAATTCCACCGCCGCAACTTTCTGTACCTACGAGATCCCATCTTGGGGCCTGTTCCGGAGCTCCGCCGGTGGGGGCATCGATCACGGAGGGCTTCTACATCAACATCATAGCCTCTCCGATGAAGCGTGAGTAGTTTACCTCAGACCTTCGGGTCCATAGTGATTAGCTAGATGGCTTCCTCTCTCTTTTTGGATCTCAATACAATGTTCTCCCCCTCTCTCGTGGAGATCTATTCGATGTAATCTTCTTTTGCGGTGTGTTTGTTGAGACCGATGAATTGTGGGTTTATGATCAAGTTTATCTATGAACAATATTTGAATCTTCTCTGAATTCTTTTATGTATGATTGGTTATCTTTGCAAGTCTCTTCGAATTATCAGTTTGGTTTGGCCTACTAGATTGATCTTTCTTGCAATGGGAGAAGTGCTTAGCTTTGGGTTCAATCTTGCAGTGTCCTTTCCCAGTGACAGTAGGGGCAGCAAGGCACGTATTGTATTGTTGCCATCGACGATAACAAGATGGGGTTTTTTTATCATCTTGCATGAATTTATCCCTCTACATCATGTCATCTTGCTTAAGGCGTTACTCTGTTCTTATGAACTTAATACTCTAGATGCATGCTGGATAGCGGTCGATGTGTGGAGTAATAGTAGTAGATGCAGGCAGGAGTCGGTCTACTTGTCTCGGACGTGATGCCTATATACATGATCATACCTAGATATTCTCATAACTATGCTCAATTCTGTCAATTGCTCAACAGTAATTTGTTCACCCACCGTCATACTTATGCTCTCGAGAGAAGCCACTAGTGAAACCTATGGCCCCCGGGTCTATTTTCCATCATATTAATCTTCCAACAATAAGCTATTTCCATTGCCTTTTATTTTGCTTTTATTTTACTTTGCATCTTTATCATAAAAATACCAAAAATATTATCTTATCATATCTATCAGATCTCACTCTCGTAAGTGACTGTGAAGGGATTGACAACCCCTTTATTGCGTTGGTTGTGAGGATTTATTTGTTTGTGTAGGTGCGAGGGACTTGTGCATGGCCTCCTACTGGATTGATACATTGGTTCTCAAAAACTGAGGGAAATACTTACGCTACTTTGCTGCATCAGCCTTTCCTCTTCAAGGGAAAACCAACGCAGTGCTCAAGAGGTAGCAAGAAGGATTTATGGCGCCGTTGCCGGGGAGGTCTACGCAAAAGTCAACATACCAAGTACCCATCACAAACCCTTATCTCCCGCATTACATTATTTGCCATTTGCATCTCGTTTTCCTCTCCCCCACTTCACCCTTGCCGTTTTATTCGCCCTCTATTTTTCGTTTGCTTGTCGTTATGGCTAGTCCTCTATCTTCTCCTTTGTCTCCCAAGAATGAAGTTCTAAATTTTAAACAAAGGGAGGGAGAAAATCTAAAAGATGCTTGGTATAGAATTTGCAATGCTCAAAATACATCTGCCAGGAAGCAATCTACTTCCGTTCTTCTCCGCAATTTTTATGTAGGTGCTAATCCTTGGTATAGATATATTCTTGATACCATTACCGGAGGGAATTTCTTGGGTAGCCATACTTTTGAGTCTTATAATGCTATGATAGATTTATTTGGCTCACCACCTCTTTTGGTTAATGGAACTATGTTAACTTTGGAGCATGTAATGCAAAGACTTGAAATTATTGAAAATAAAGTTGCTACCGTAGAGTTAATTGAAAATATGGATAAAAAGATCCACAACCAAATTACCCAATATGGATCTAAGGTAGGAGTCACTTTGAAAAATATTAAGGAGAAGGAACCCATAGTTAATGAAAGAATCAATCAAGATTCCAATAGAATCGATAAACTTGAGGGTATCATTACCAACTTGGGAACCGCCTTTTCTTCCGTAAAGAATACTCCAAGTCTCCAACTAAAATTGCCAAGCTTATGTATGTTCCTAAAAATAAGGGTGAATCCTCTAGTAAGGAAACTGCGGATCTCAAATCTATAAGTATTCATCCCAATCTTTTTGCTATCATTAAGGAACCATTTGCTACAAATGAATTTTTCGATTGTGCCTAAAAGTTTGATAATTAATAAAAAGAAAGAAATTCCTAAGGATGATAGATGTCTCATTGAAGAATTGCCTACCAAAGATGGCAATACCTAGATCTATCCTTGCTATTATGCCTAGCTAGGGGCGTTAAACGATAGCGCTTGTTGGGAGGCAACCCAATTTTATTTTTAGTTTTTTTGCTTTTTGCTTCTGTTTAGGAATAAATCTTTGATCTAGCCTCTGGTTAGATGTGTTTTTATGTTTTAATTAGTGTTTGTGCCAAGTTAACCTATAGGATCTTCTTGGATGATAGTTATTTGATCTTGCAGAAATTCCAGAAACTTTCTGTTCACGAAAACAATTGTTAAAAATCACCAGAACGTGATAAAATATTGATTCCAATTGCTGCTGATCAATAACAAATTTTTCCAGGTCTTCCTATTTTGGCTGAATTTTTGGAGTTCCAGAAGTTTGCGTTAGTTACAGATTACTACAGACTGTTCTGTTTTTGACAGATTCTGTTTTTCGTGTGTTGTTTGCTTATTTTGATGAATCTATGGCTAGTAAAATAGTTTATAAACCATAGAGAAGTTGGAATACAGTAGGTTTAACACCAATATAAATAAAGAATGAGTTCATTACAGTACCTTGAAGTGGTCTTTTGTTTTCTTTCGCTAACGGAGCTCACGAGATTTTCTGCTGAGTTTTGTGTTGTGAAGTTTTCAAGTTTTGGGTAAAAGATTTGATGGATTATGGAACAAGGAGTGGCAAGAGCCTAAGCTTGGGGATGCCCATGTCACCCCCAAGATAATCTAAGGACACCAAAAGCCAAAGCTTGGGGATGCCCCGGAAGGCATCCCCTCTTTCGTCTACTTCCATCGGTAACTTTACTTGAAGCTATATTTTTATTCACCACATGATATGTGTTTTGCTTGGAGCGTCTTGTATGATTTGAGTCTTTGCTTTTATTTTACCACAATCATCCTTGCTGTACACACCTTTTGAGAGACACACACATGATTCGGAAATTATTAGAATACTCTATGTGCTTCACTTATATCTTTTGAGCTATATAGTTTTTGCTCTAGTACTTCACTTATATCTTTTAGAGCACGGTGGTGGATTTGTTTTATAGAAACTATTGATCTCTCATGCTTCACTTAGATTATTTTGAGAGTCTTAAATAGCATGGTAATTTGCTTAAATAATCCTAATATGCTAGGTATTCAAGATTAGTAAAAACTTTCTTATGAGTGTTTTGAATACTAAGAGAAGTTTGATGCTTGATGATTGTTTTGAGACATGGAGGTGGTGATATTAAAGTCGTGCTAGTTGAGTAGTTGTGAATTTGAGAAATACTTGTGTTGAAGTTTGCAAGTCCCGTAGCATGCACGTATCGTAAACGTTATGTAACAAATTTGAAACATGAGGTGTTCTTTGATTGTCCTCCTTATGAGTGGCGGTCGGGGACGAGCGATGGTCTTTTCCTACCATCTATCCCCCTAGGAGCATGCGTGTAGTGCTTGGTTTTTGATGACTTGTAGATTTTTGCAATAAGTATATGAGTTCTTTATGACTACTGTTGAGTCCATGGATTATACGCACTCTCAACTTTCCATCATTGCTAGCCTCTTCGGTACCGTGCATTGCCCTTTCTCACATTGAGAGTTGGTGCAAACTTCGCCGGTGCATCCAAACACCGTGATATGATACGCTCTTTCACACATAAACCTCCTTATATCTTCCTCAAAACAGCCACCATACCTACCTATTATGGCATTTCCATAGCCATTCCGAGATATATTGCCATGCAACTTTCCACCATTCCGTTTATCATGACACATTCATCATTGTCATATTGCTTAGCATGATCATGTAGTTGACATGGTATTTGTGGCAAAGCCACCATTCATAATTCTTTCATACATGTCACTCTTGGTTCATTGCATATCCCGGTACACCGCCGGAGGCATTCATATAGAGTCATACTTTGTTCTAGTATCGAGTTGTAATCCTCGAGTTGTAAATAAATAGAAGTGTGATGCTCATCGTTTTCTAGAGCATTGTCCCAAGTGAGGAATAAAAAAAGAGAGAGAAAGGCCATAAAAAAAGAGAAGGCCCAAAAAAATGAGAGAAAAAGAGAGAAGGGACAATGTTACTATCCTTTTACTACACTTGTGCTTCAAAGTAGCACCATAATCTTCATGATAGAGAGTCTCTTGTTTTGTCACTTTCATATACTAGTGGGAATTTTTCATTATAGAACTTGGCTTGTATATTCCAACAATGGGCCTCCTCAAGTGCCCTAGGTCTTCGTGAGCAAGCAAGTTGGATGCACACCCACTTAGTTTCTTTTTGTTGAGCTTTCATATATTTATAGCTCTAGTGCATCCATTGCATGGCAATCCCTACTCCTTGCATTAACATCAATCAATGGGCATCTCCATAGCTCATTGATTAGCCTCGTTGATGTGAGACTTTCTCCTTTTTCTCTTCTCCACATAACCCCCATCATCATATTCTATTCCACCCATAGTGCTATGTCCATGGCTCGCGCTCATGTATTGCGTGAAGGTTTATAGGTTTGAGATTACTAAAGTACGAAACAATTGCTTGGCTAGTCATCGAGGTTGTGCATGATGAGAGCATTCTTGTGTGACGAAAATGGAGCATGACTAAACTATATGATTTTGTAGGGATGAACTTTCTTTGGCCATGTTATTTTGAGAGGACATAATTGCTTAGTTAGTATGCTTGAAGTATTATTATTTTTATGTCAATATGAACTTTTATCTTGAATCTTTTGGATCTGAATATTCATACCACAATTAAGAAGAATTGCATTGAAATTATGCCAAGTAGCACTCCCCATCAAAAATTCTGTTTTTATCATTTACCTACTCGAGGACGAGCAGGAATTAAGCTTGGGGATGCTTGATACGTCTCCAACGTATCTATAACTTTTGATTGCTCCATGCTATATTATCTTCTGTTTTGGACATTATTGGGATTTATTATCCACTTTTATATTATTTTTGGGACTAACCTATTAACCGAAGGCCCAGCCCAGAATTGCTGTTTTTTGCATATTTCAGAGTTTCGTAGAAAAACAATATCAAACAGAGTCCAAATGGAATGAAACCTTCGGGAACGTGATTTTTGGAACGAACATGACCCGGGAGACTTGGACCCTACGTCAAGAAACCAACAGGGAAGCCATGAGGTAGGGGGCGCGCCTACCCCCCAGGGCGCGCCCTCCACCCTCATGGGCCCCCTGTTGCTCCACCGACGTACTTCTTCCTCCTATATATACCTACGTACCCCCAAACGATCAGATACGGAGCCAAAAAACTAATTCCACCGCCGCAACTTTATGTACCTACGAGATCCCATCTTGGGGCCTGTTCCGGAGCTCCGCCGGAGGGGGCATCGATCACGGAGGGCTTCTACATCAACACCATAGCCTCTCCGATGAAGTGTGAGTAGTTTACCTCAGACCTTCGGGTCCATAGTTATTAGCTAGATGGCTTCCTCTCTCTTTTTGGATATCAATACAATGTTCTCCCCCTCTCTCGTGGAGATCTATTCGATGAAATCTTCTTTTGCGGTGTGTTTGTTGAGACCGATGAATTGTGGGTTTATGATCAAGTTTATCTATGAACAATATTTGAATCTTCTCTGAATTCTTTTATGTATGATTGGTTATCTTTGCAAGTCTCTTCGAATTATCAGTTTGGTTTGGCCTACTAGATTGATCTTTCTTGCAATGGGATAAGTGCTTAGCTTTGGGTTCAATCTTGCGGTGTCCTTTCCCAGTGACAGTAGGGGCAGCAAGGCACGTATTGTATTGTTGCCATCGAGGATAACAAGATGGGGTTTTTATCATATTGCATGAATTTATCCCTCTACATCATGTCATCTTGCTTAAGGCGTTACTCTGTTCTTATGAACTTAATACTCTAGATGCATGCTGGATAGCGGTCGATGTGTGGAGTAATAGTAGTAGATGCAGGCAGGAGTCGGTCTACTTGTCTCGGACGTGATGCCTATATACATGATCATACCTAGATATTCTCATAACTATGCTCAATTCTGTCAATTGCTCAACAGCAATTTGTTCACCCACAGTAAAATACTTATGCTCACGAGAGAAGCCACTAGTGAAACCTATGGCCCCCGGGTCTATCTTCATCATATTAATCTTCCAACACTTAGTTATTTCCGTTGCTTTTTACTTTGCTTTTATTTTACTTTGCATCTTTATCATAAAAATACCAAAAATATTATCCTATCATATCTATCATATCTCACTCTCGTAAGTGACCGTGTAGGGATTGAAAACCCCTTATCGCGTTGGTTGCGAGGATTTATTTGTTTTGTGTAGGTGCGAGGGACTCGCGCGTAGCCTCCTACTGGATTGATACCTTGGTTCTCAAAAACTGAGGGAAATACTTACGCTACTTTGTTGCATCACCCTTTCCTCTTCAAGGGAAAACCAACGCAGTGCTCAAGAGGTAGCAACCACTTTCCAGGAGTGCATGAGAGCTTCAGACTATGTGGAGTAGACACCTTTGTGGGTCAGAAACTGACCAAGTGGAATGATGAGCTCATTATGCAATTCTATTCTACAGCTCATTTCTATCCTGATGGAAGGATTGTTTGGATGTCTGAAGGTACAAGGTACCAATCAACAGTTGCTGAATGGGCCAAGATGATCAATGCCCCTGCAGAGCATGAGGATGACATAGATGTCTATGCCAAGAGGAAGAAATATCACAACTCCATGGCCAACATGTATAAGGAGATTCCTGACAAAGCCTTGGAGAATCATAAGCTATGCTCTGTATATTATCTGTTGTCTGGTCTGACCACCATCAACACCATCTTGAGGCACACCTTGTTGCCCAAATTAGGAGATCACAGGATGATCAGAGGCCATTCCATAAATTTGCTGCAATTGTTTGATGTGCCCCAAAAATTCAAAGTGATGAGTCTGATTGTTGAGACAATCAAGAGGACAGCTGCAGATCAGAAGAGATCATGTGGGTATGCTCCACACATCCAGATGCTCATCAACTCCAAGATGGGCACATGCACATACTTATTGGACAAGGAACATCTTCCCTTGAGGCCTGACTTTGAGGACAACACAGTTGTCATGAATGAGGAAGATCCCATATCTGTAGAGGCTCAAGAGAAGAGGGAGAAAGCAAAAGTTGAGAAGGCAGCCAAGATGCCAAGTGTTGAAGAGGCTTCTCAAGTGTTCCTCAAGTCAAAGCAAGATAAACTTGGATATCTGATTCAAGCAACTTTGAGGATTGAGAAAGGATTGGCCACCCTGACTCAGAACCAAGAGAGCATGGAGAGGATCAATGAAACGAAATTCTATGATCTTGACTTGAAGGTGACAGAGATGCAGACAGCTGTTGAGCAGCTGCAGGAAGAAGCTGAGGAGAAGAAAGGGAAGGCTACCATAGATGCCTTTCAGAGAGTGCCTAGGGCACAGAGATCTGCAGCAGTGCCTGTGACAGACACAAGAGCTACTACATCAGCACCTGCAGCCACAACATCAGTAGCTCCTCCAGTTGCCACTCCACCAGCTCCAACAACTTCAATAGATGCATTCTTCCTTGGAGTCCTCTCAATGCCACCTCCCGAAGATCAAGCCTAGAGAGACGCATAGCACTATGCATTTTCGAGCTTTTTGGTAACTTGTTGCCAAAGGGGGAGAAAGTGTATAGATTGTAGGCTTCGAGAGAGAGAGAGAGAGAGAGCTTGCTTCTTTTTGCTATACTTTTTATCTCTTTTGCTACTTGGTTGATACTTATTTGTGTGCTTACTTGGATGATACTTTATGTGTGTGTGTGAGATACTTGTATGGTCATGTGTTTGATCATATCATACCTTAATGCTTGTGCTTGAATGATGCTATTATTTATCTCTCATGTATGATCACTCACTTTGCCTTGGTGATGAGTGCATATTTTATTTTCTATCATTTTGAGCGCTCCACCAAGATGTATGTGACATGGAAGAGTAACCCATGATCCTAATCGACTGTGCATTTGCATTCAAAAGCAAATTTTAAATAATGCACAAATTTAGGGGGAGCTCTTGCTAATCACATACATCTCAAAGCGACGATGTATTTCAATCTTATTATCATTTGTCGAAGCTTTGATCTATATGTTGTCATCAATTACCAAAAAGGGGGAGATTGAAAGTGCAACTATCCCTGGGTGGTTTTGATAATTCCTAACAACATATAGTTCATTGAACTAATGCTCTTTCAAGATGATCATTTCAGAAAGTTCAATGATTGGCATGGCATGGACTAGGAATGTGGACCCCTCAAAATGCTAAGGACACATATTGACTCAAGCTCAAGACTCTACATTTTCATTTTAGTGATCCAAGATCACATTGAGTCCGTAGGAAAAGCCAATTCTATTAAAAGGGGATGAGGTGTTGCTTAATGGCTTGCTTGCGCAAAATGCTTAGTGATATGCTCCAAAAGGCCTCAACCACTTTCACATCTACCCTAGTGAGGCAAGTCCTTCGTGGGCGATGGCCATGGTGGGATTGACAAGGTTGCTTCTTCATGGACCCTTCGTGGGTGGAGCCCTCCGTGAACTCGCGCAGCCGTTACCCTTCGTGGGTTGAAGTCTCCATCAACGTCGATGTACGATAGCACCACCTATCGGAACCACGGGAAAAATCTTCGTGTCTACATTGCGTTTGCTCCCTCAAAACTCCTCCCCTTTACCTTCATATGCAATGATTTACATTCCGCTGCTATACTCTTAGACTTGCATGTGTAGGTTGATTGCTTGACTTGTGTTAAGTTGCTAAAATCTGCCAAGACTTAAAATTGGGAAAAGGCTAGATTTTTATTTGGTCAAGTAGTCTAATCACCCCCCCCCCCCTCTAGACATACTTTTGATCCTACACTTGCCTTGTTATGTTTTGAAGATTGTTGATATGAACAGTAAGGGACTAATGTGTTTGCGAGTGCACATAGAGTAACAGGTCCCTGAAGTCATGAGGAGTTTGGTTCAAACTCCAAAGATAACCTCTTGCGTGGCAGCAAGGATTATCACCAAAGATTATGCTATCGAGAGTGACCCCAAAAAATTGTTGACGCAAAGCAATTGGTTCGGTGCCGTCCGAAGAAATTGACTGCAGCCGGGAAGTTAAAGACGAAGTGAAGACGTAGCATTTATTTCGTTGTTCTTCTTTCTCTTTACTGAGTCACAGGACCAGCGTACTATTAAGAGGGGTATAGTGTTTAAAATTTTGATTCTCTAATGCTAAACCCAATCCTATGTGAGTTGAGAGAGAAATCTCTTTGTCTTCCGAGCAAATACTCGCAACCAAGAGATTGGGATCTTCTTTGCTGCGAGAGATTTAATTATCTCTGACTGAAGAGTTAGCATTACTTGTTACTCAAGTAATGTTACCGCTGCTTTCAAAATCCAACCGTTGAGAACATGTCGATTGGCCATTGGCTGGACTGCATGTCCAGAATGGTCATTTCCCATCTGGGAAGGCTACGGATATAAATAGCCACCCCGCACCGACTTTGTCCGGTGGCTGCTCCATTGATTCCGAGAAGTTAGTTGAGCAACCCTCTCTCTAAGTGATTTGAGTTTAAAATGCACCGAGAGAAAAACCCTAGAGCCGAAAAATTAGATAGTGGTTTAGCATCACTCGACTCTTAAGTCCAGTAAGCTCCACCTATTACTCTTTTAGAGTTGCGACCTCTCTAGAAGGTTAGGTGTCAATCTCTTAAGAGACCTAGAGTAATTGTGGTTCTCGAAGAATAAGTCTGTAAAGGTTCGGAGATCACCTAGAGCATCTACCATGAGTAATCGACATTGGTTGATGAACCAATTGTCGAGGAGAATAGGGCGAAGAGAGTTTATCTTCCATGTTAATGTTGGGGAACGCAGCAGAAATTCAAAATTTTCTACGCATCACCAAGATCAATCTATGGAGTAATCTAGCAACGAGGGGAAGGGGAGTGCATCTACATACCCTTGTAGATCGCGAGCGGAAGCGTTCAAGAGAACGGGGTTGATGAAGTCGTACTCGTCGTGATCCAAATCACCGATGATCCTAGCGCCGAACGGACGGCACCTCCGCGTTCAACACACGTACGGAGCAGCAACGTCTCCTCCTTCTTGATCCAGCAAGGGGGGAGGAGAGGTTGATGGAGATCCAGCAGCACGACGGCGTGGTGGTGGAAGTAGCGGGGATCCCGGTAGGGCTTCGCCAAGCACTAACGGGAGGGAGAGGTGTCACGGGAGGGAGAGGGAGGCGCCAGGGGCTAGGATATTGCTGCCCGCCCTTCCCCCCACTATATATAGGGCCAAGGGAGAGGGGGGCGCAGCCTTGGCCCTTCCTCCAAGGAAGGGTGCGGCCAGGGAGGAGTCCTTCCCCCCCAAGGCACCTCGGAGGTGCCTTCCCCCTTTAGGACTCTCCATTTATCTTATCTCTTGGCGCATGGGCCTCTTGGGGCTGGTGCCCTTGGCCCATATAGGCCAAGGCGCACCCCCTACAGCCCATGTGGCCCCCCGGGGCTGGTGGACCCCCGGACCCCTTTCGGCACTCCCGGTACAATACCGATAAAGTGCGGAACTTTTCCGGCGACCAAAATAAGACTTCCCATATATAAATCTTTACCTCCGGACCATTCCGGAACTCCTCGTGACATCCGGGATCTCATCCGGGACTCCGAACAACTTTCGGATTACCGCATACTAATATCTCTACAACCCTAGCGTCACCGAACCTTAAGTGTGTAGACCCTACAGGTTCGGGAGACACGCAGACATGACCGAGACGACTCTCCGGTCAATAACCAACAGCGGGATCTGGATACCCATGTTGGCTCCCACATGCTCCTCGATGATCTCATCGGATGAACCACGATGTCGAGGATTCAATCAATCCTGTATTCAATTCCCTTTGTCTATCGATATGTTACTTGCCCGAGATTCGATCGTCGGTATCCCTATACCTTGTTCAATCTCGTTACCGGCAAGTCTCTTTACTCGTTCCGTAACTCACATCATCCCGTGATCAACTCCTTGGTCACACTGTGCACATTATGATGATGTCCTACCGAGTGGGCCCAGAGATACCTCTCTGTTTACACGGAGTGACAAAACCCAGTCTCGATTCGTGCCAACCCAACAGACACTTTTGGAGATACCTGTAGTGCACCTTTATAGCCACCCAGTTACGTTGTGACGTTTGGTACACCCAAAGCATTCCTACGGTATCCGGGAGTTGCACAATCTCATGGTCTAAGGAACTGATACTTGACATTAGAAAAGCTCTGAGCAAACGAACTACACGATCTGTGCTAGGCTTAGGATTGGGTCTTGTCCATCACATCATTCTCCTAATGATGTGATCCCGTTATCAACGACATCCAATGTCCATGGTCAGGAAACCGTAACCATCTATTGATCAATGAGCTAGTCTCCTAGAGGCTTACTAGGGACATGGTGTTGTCTATGTATCCACACATGTATCTGAGTTTCCTATCAATACAATTCTAGCATGGATTATAAACGATTATCATGAACAAGGAAATATAATAATAACCTATTTATTATTGCCTCTAGGGCATATTTCCAACAGTTAAGTCACAACCCTTCCAACCAGATGTAGTCCTTTTGCAGAAGGGCGAACTGGTCTACCAAATACCCTATCGCCATCGAGCTTCACTGATTATCTCTTCTCTAGCTTTTCATTCACTCTGAGTTGTATGAGTCAATTCAATCATGTGATTCTCTTTGTTACATGATGTCACGTCTTGCTCGCTAGTTTGTTCTCGCTCACTGTAATTGAATTTCATTCATTCTGCTGCTGGTTTCCGAGAGTTTTGAAGTTTCTGAAGAAATTTTAAAACTCCCATTCACCCCCCCTCTGGTAGACATACTTTCTTCCTACAGTTCTGCCATCTAGACGAGTTTCTGGTCTCTGTGGGTGTCTCATACACGATCCGACTTCTCAGGGTGGAAATAGTTGATCTGGCGGCAATGTTGGCAGTCCATTTCGATCGCCTATACGAGCGGGCGCGGTCGTATGGAACACTGTCTTTTGCTCTGGAGGCTCAACGACGATTTTTCCTTGGCCCTCCTTCCTTGATTCTTTTATGGTAGGTGATTATCATTTTAAATACGTGATTTCACTACCATTTCCGGGGTTTTCTCCCTATTAGGCTAATTGGTCCAAAAGCATTACCTAAGAATTATCAACAAAAGGAGGTGCACGAATGCGGTAAAATTCCACAAAGCCTGCTACGTAGGCACAAAATACCTAATAAAATTATCACATAAATTGGACTCATCAATAGACAAAGTTGCTTCTTCATGGACCCTTCTTGGGTGGAGTCCTACATGGACTCGCACAACTGTTACCCTCTGTTGGTTGAAGTCTCCATCAATGTGGATGTACGGTAGCACCACCTATCGAAACCATGAGAAAAATCAACGTGTCTTCAGTGCGTCTAATTATCTCCAAACCCCTCCTCTACTTTCATATGCAAAGTCTTTACTTTCCACTGCCACTATCTTAGACTTGCATTTGTAGAGTGCTACTAGACTTGATAGACTTGCTAAAATCTGCCAAGAATTAAAATTTGGAAAATGCTAGGTTTTATTTGTCAAGTAGTCTAATCAGTAATCACCCCCTCTCGACCTACTTGCGATCCTACAAGTGGTATGAGAGCTTTGACCTCTATTGCTTTGGTTTGAATACTAAGGAGTATGGTGTCTAGTGAGGGAAATTATCACCGTAGAGGTCCTTATTTTGAAGGTACAAACTTTGCTTGTTGAAAGCATAAGATGAAAATGCATATTCTTGGTCATAATCCCGCCGTTTGGGTTGTTTTTCTTGTTGACTTGCAAGGTGACTACATTGAAGATGGAAAAGAACCGGATCGTGAAGCAGCCACAGAAAAGTTGAAATGTTGCAACACAATGCTCAAGCATGTGACATACTCTTCAACGGTTTTGTCCCGAGGAGTTCAACAAGATTAGCCGTCTTGAGAATGGAAAGAAAATTTGGGATACTTTGGTTGATATGAACGAAGGTACCGACTCGTCAAGAAATCCAAGTTGGATGTGCTCTAAAGTCAAGTTGACAAGTTCAAGATCAAGGATGGTGAAGGAGTTGCGAAAATGTACTCTAGACGAGCTCTCATCACAAATGAGATTGCCGGTTTAGGAAGTGAAGAGATGATCGACAAATTCATCATCAAGAGGATCCTTAGAGCCTTTGATAGAAAGTACGACATTGTGTGCACATTGATTCAAATGATGCCAAATTACAAAGATCTCGAGCCTACGGAAGTCATTGGAAGGATTGTCGCTCATGAAATGTCACTCAAGGACAAAGAGGAGCTCCATAACAAGTCTAGTGGTTCTTATAAGGCTTCAAGTGATGCTCCAACAACTTCAAGTGAGAACTTTGTGTCCAGTGAAGATTAGCCTTATGGTGAAGAACTTCGATGGATTCTACAAGAATATAGGCAAAGAGAGAAGCGCGAACTCAAGATACAATGAGAATAGATCTTCTAGTCGTGACCGGAATTGCTACAATTATGAAAGACCCGGACACTTCTCCGATGAGTGCATGGCACGTCCCAAGAAGAGTGATGAGTCACCAAGAAGAAAGAGTAGAATAGATGAGTCACCTTGGAGAAAGAGAAGGAGTAGAGAAGATAGATATGAACAAGGATCTTCCCGGAAAAGCAAGGATTCGGAGAGGAGAGATAAATCCACCAAGAGGTATTTAAGAAGACGACCCCAGGCTCATGTTGGTGAATGGATATCCGGTTCTGACTCCGGCAACCAATCCAAGAGAAGCTATCACTACAACTCCGACTATAGTCAAGATAAAGGTATTGTCGGACTAGCTCTTGTATCCTCCAAGTCCTATGATCTATTTGACTCATCAAATGTACCTCGTCCATGCGAGTCGCGAAGAGGCCATCAAGGCGAGTGGTATTTTTACCGAGCAGCTTGTTGACGGCCTAGATGACTCCATCTTGACGATCCTGAAGACGCTTGTCCAGATCCTCCTCGAGAACTACCCTTGAGGAGGTTATAGGTCACCTTCTCCATCGGCACGAGCTCCTCCATCACCTGCTCCCTTTGACGCACCTTGAAGCGCGTACTATGAGAGTGGCACGGTAGCTTCAGGATCAGTGTGGCTGATAACAATTTGTAAGCATCCCCTTTCTCTATTGTTCTAGGGCTAGGCGAACTTTGGAAATGGCGAAGTATAAGGTTGTTTGTGATTTCCTCCAATCCACCCTCACAATGAGTTCAAACCATTCCGGCCAAAGCCAATCCGTTCCTAGCTTTATACTCCCTCTGTTTCTAAATATTTGTGTTTTTAGAGATTTCAAATGGACTATCATATACGGATGTATATAGACATACTTTCGAGTGTAGATTCACTCATTTTGCTCTGTATGTAGTCACTTGTTGAAATCTCTAGAAAGACAAATATTTAGGAATGGAGGGAGTATTTTTTTTAGCAAAAATCCGTTCCTAGACGAAACTAGACTATGACTGCCATTTTTTTTTTTGAGTTTTTTAGTAAAACTAGACGATGACTTTTTTTTGAGTGGGAAAACTAGACGATGACTACTAAAGCGAAATCACTAGTTACAAGGCATTACAAGGCCTAATGGGCCCAGTGTTGGCTTGCACGCCAAAGCTGGTGCTCTATTCCTCCTGATGAGCCTAGTTGCTGGCCCATCCTGGTTTCCCGGGTGAACGTGATTTCTCATGGGGGGTATACAGTTTGTACGTGCTGCATTCAACAAAAACCATATCAAGCGATCTACTGTTTGCAATTCAGCTGCGCGCGGTGTGACGCATGGACCACCAGATCTGCAGCACGTACGGACGCGAACAAGTGTACATAAGAGGGGATTTTCAAAAAAAAAGGTGTACATAAGAGGGTGCATCGTCTCGATCAAGATTTGGTCCGCTCACGCACCTGAGGCCAAACCTGCGTGCATGCGCCCCAGCAGAGATCGCAGCGCGTCGCTCCCGCACATATACGTGCACGCTAGCGCCTTTGCACCCCCTGCATGCAGGTACGTGCAGAGCCAAAACCGCTGGGTCCATGGACGCACCCTACTTGCCGCCGTTTCATGCATGATTCAGGTGAGCCCGGGGGGACAAGCGCGGAAGAAAACAAGCGGGTGGCACATACATGGTGGCATGGGGGTATTCGAAGTGCACTCAGATGATGCTGCTCTAGCCAGCCAAACTGCCTTGGCTGCTGCATGCGGCGTGGCAGCCTGGCAGGGCAGGGCAGGTCCATGGGGGCCAAGGCCTAGCCCTAGCAGCAGAGAACCGGCAGCAGCAGCCATGCATCCATCAATGCATGGATGAATAACTCATCAATGATAAGTTCAAGCCGGCCGCACCGGGCCGGTCAGAGGGTAGGGCTCGGTATGCTGGAGCCGGGGTGACCCGTGTTGGTGTGGGACTACGGGCAATGGCCATGGCCGAGCGAGCGAACGCAGGGAAGGAAGGAAGGCGTAAGGCCAACTCCACCGCGCGATCCAAACGGACGTCTGTTTTGTCCGGATTCTGTCCGTTTGGTTAGGGATTTAGGGTCATGTCCAAGCGTGTCCTGGGATGCGGTGGCCGTGCGCCCAGCGCGCGGCCGCATCCGTTTGCCCCATCCTGTCTGCTTCTATTTAAAAAAAAGCAACGTTTCAAATGCCAAGCCCTAGTTCACGGCCCCAGTTCATCATGCCGGCAACAAAGCCAGCGGCCTACACGTCCATCGCCGGCATCGGCCAGCGGCCGGCAACACAGCCAGCCTCCAAAATGAATAGTTGTCCTCGCCGGCAACACAGCCAGCCTCCAAAATGAATGTTTTCTCGCCGGTACACTGCCAGTGGCCCAGCAGGCGGGCGGCACCCATGCCAGCCTCCAAAAAGAACGGCAACGCCGACCGGACGACCTAGTTCAGGCCTTCGGCGTCGAGCATCTCCTTCTGCCTGGCCTCGAACCAGGCCCTCGTCTTGTCGCTCATCTTCGACAAGTCCACGCTCATGATCGCAAGGGCCACCTCCTTCGCTTTGTTGGCGGCATTGGTGGCCTCGATGTCGAGCTGCCTCTGCCTGGCCTTGATGTTGTCGGCCTCGATGTCGAGCTGCCTTTGCCGGGCGGCCTCTTCCATGTCGAGTTGCCTTTGCCGGGCCGCCTCCTCCATGTCGATCTTCCTCTTCTTGGCCGCCTCCTCCATCTCAAGCTTCTTTCTTTGAAGGTCTAGGTATTGCTTCATTTGCTCGTCCTTGCTTTGCCGCTTCTTCTCGTCCCTCACATCCTTTTGAGACATCATGCCATGCAAAGTGTCATGCAATGCCATGGATGAGGCATCACGTATGTCATCAACCTTGGAGTTGGTCTTGCCCCTCGGCCTCTTCAACGCCTCGCCATCTCCACCTCCGGCGAACTTGGCCGTCTTCAGTCCTCTCTTCCTTTGTAGTTCACGGTATTGGTCCTTGAACTTAGGGCAATTGTTGATGATCGTCCAACAATGCGTAAGAGTGAATGGCTTGTCATTGTGCCGGGCCTTGAATGCCTTCAAAGATTGACATGCCTACAACACATGATCAACAAGAAGTGAACATGCAAACATATACAAGACCGAAGTCTCATGGCCGTAGCAAGGAAAGGGCTAGGAAGAAGAGAGCATACCGTGTCCCCAACGCCGAGACCACTCACGGGCCGTGCTTCAACGCTCTCAAATGCGGCTTGGTACTTATTGCACTCTTGTTGGATGAACAACCATCTCTTTTGAATCGAGCCGATGCCACGGTTGCTTGTAATTTGGTAGGGCTCGAACATCTTTCTTTTATGGAATGTTTTGTGAACTCTCGTCCAAAAAACAATGCCCTTTTGTTTCGCGCCGGTCCTCGGATCTTGGCTAATCTCCATCCAAGCTTGGCAAATCAACTTGTCCTCATCTTGTGTGTATGAACCCGTGCGAATGCTCTTCCTCTTCTTTTGTGCTTCCGCTCTTTGGGTTAGCCCGTCGATGAACAATGGCGCGCCACTAATATCAACGTCATTGCCTTCTTCTTCTTCTTCATCACCATCACCTTCGACATAGATGTCATCGTCTTCATGCCACGAGTCACCATGGTCGTAGTCTGCACGGTCGTCGGCCTCTTCATCGGGGACGTACTGGGCGCGGCCATCCTGACTTTGGGTCTCCTCAGGGTCGTAGGCACGTCCGTGCCCAGCCTCGAAGATCACGTTCTCCATGTACTGGTTGCAGAAGGGGTCGTCGACCGGTGCCGTTGCTGTTGGCATTCCGTCAAACAACACGCGGGGGGAGGGGCATGGTGCCCGTGAACGGTACCCGTGCTTGCTTGCTTTGCATCTTGACGGACGGCCGGCCGCCGCCGCTGGACCCAAGCGTGACGTTGAGGTCGATGACGGCCGCGGGGCGCGGTGTGGGCGGCGCGAACAAGCCAACGTCCGGCGACCCCGAGAAACGGGTGTGACCGTCGTGCCTTGGCGGAAGAAAGCCGGACGACATGGGCGTCGTCCGCGACGTCGGCGACTGGCAGCCGCTGTAGTGAAACCAGCCGGACGGCCCATGCTAAGCATGAGGAGGGCGTGCGCTTTGTTGACGATGTCCTCCTTCTCGTCGGCCGCGGCCTTGCGCAGCGCGGCCTCAATCGCATCGCGCTCGGCGGCGAACTTGGCCGCGGCGGCATTGCCCTTGACGGCCGCTCTCCGGCTCCTCTTCTTCGCCGCTTCCGCGTCCAACCTGGCGATCTCCTCCGGCGTGCACTCCGACCGTGGCTTCCTTGGCGCCTTGGCCGCCTTCTTCTTCACCTTTCCGGGCTGGTCGACGGCCAGGCCGCCGGAATTCGGCTGGGCGTCGGCCATGGACGGCGGAGGAAGGGGGGTGGCGGGAGGGACGTGGGAGGGTTTGCTGGAAATGGCGCCAAATGGGCGGGCGGGGGTTTTTGCTTTGTGCCACCGACAGGCGGGCCAGGGAAGGACAAGCGCGCGCGTCCCGCCCGTCCGCGCGCTGTCCGTTTCACCCCAAAACCGGCGCAAATTTGGGTCGGGGATGGGTCGAAAGCGGACATGAAATGGACAAAAGTCCGTTTACTCCCGCGCGCTGGGCTGCCCGGTTTGTCTTTTTACTTCAAACGGACGGGGACGGACAGAATAGGGTTGCGCGGTGGAGCTGGCCTAAAAAAGCTGGCGTCGTGGACTGCTGGCCGGACTCTGCCGCCGGAGGGTGCATGTCTGTGCATGTTGCGTGGTTGGCTCTGCGGCTACACGCCTCTGGCATCGAGCGCAGGAGGCAGAGCAGGCAACCGTATGCCCGTCACGTGACGCGCCTGCCAGGAGGGAAGAGAGACCCATGCCGTTTTGGCTGTATACATAGGACACTACTAGTAGTAGTACCTTTTGCTTCATGGCTTGCCATTAATTTGCAAATGACAGGCGTCGACTAATCTCACTTAACACTCGTCTTCAAACCGGGCTCTCGCAGTTAATTTCGAGATTATCGTGCTTAAGTCCGTAGATAACTCAGTGAGCATGGACCTCACGTACAAATACGATATCTCCACATGGGAGGAGTACTTCGTTTTATACAGTCAATAACCAAACTAGTAGGTGATCCACGTATTTGTGTGGTCAATTTTATTGTAATCTTGCTTTAAATTTTAACACGGTCTTCAATAAATTAGATCATTTTTTCATACATGGAAGTGCCCGTAAGAAAAAAAGCAATTGTATCGAAGTGTATATATGATGGTATTATGAACGCTATATCTAGCTAGCGAACAATCTTAAAGCCATTGGATCGCGATCAAATGCATGGCGTTTTTTTAACAAGTTACATTGCATCGCTGGCACTTTTTTCCTAAGCATGGCAAATTTCCATTCCACACGTGGCAAGTCACTCAAAAATGCATGACAATTTTAGTTATTTTATCATGGCAACTAGGGCATTCGCTGTTATTTCTCCCCAGCGAACGTTCACCGGATAAACTCATCCATTATGAAATAACCACGATAGGATCAGAGCGTATTTACTTCAAAGCCAAATACATGACATCCTGTGAAGCATGTAATCAAAGTTCTCTAGTTTTGTTTGATGATATTTGAAATATAGTTTGAGCAGTTACACCGAAGATATATAGATTGCCCATGACAAATAGTTCGTAATAATGTAATTTAAAATTATTTTACTCACATTTTCTTCTTGTTGCATCTTGAATGTTGTGTCTATATCTAAAATTTCATTTAATTTGAAATGGAGGGAATACTATTTTTAATCTACATTTTATTTGTATATTAATAATACTAATGGTTAGAATACTCTTCAGTTTCATACATTTTAGGATGCCATCTCTTTCTGAATAAATTGAATCCTAGGCATTGTTTTGAGCTGGTTAACATTTTTTCATGTACGTTTACTAACTTCATCACAAACACACACCAATACTTTTGTGCCACTCATTCTGATATATTAACAACATAGAATTGCAATATATCATTTCCCTTATCGACTTCAGAATATATGTCTTACAGTAAATTAGTTGGACGAAAAATTGAGGCTTCTATATTTATAATAGATGGTGCTACCTAATACTACGTAGAGTAAACATCATTAGGCATTGGTGGAAATCTTTCCGCAACCATAGAATTCGTCAACAATTTTGACTGTCGGATTGAGTCTACAGACGCGGATTTGCGGACAGAAATTGTGTCTGTTTTAGGTGATAGCATCGGAGATGCCCTAAAGCAATAGAATTACCATTGTACTCCCTCCGTTCCTAAATATAAGTCTTTTTTAGAGATTCCACTATGGACTTCATATGGATGTATATAGACACATTTTAGAGTGTAGATTCACTCATTTTGCTCCGTATGTAGTCACATATTGGAATCTCTAAAACATACTTATATTTTAGAACGGAGGGAGTATATTCATAAAGAAATGCTAAAACATTGTCCTTCTTGCTCTCACTGTTCCTAAATTTTGTCACAAGGCATTTTTTTTCGGACGCATATACCGCAGCAACGTATGCGTGCTCGCGCGTTAGCGCGAACCAATCATAGTTCGGACGACCCAATCACAATGGAAAGTGATGTGAGTCATCCACGTCTGGCGCCAGAGACCAACGGCATAGTATGCGTCGCGTGGGGATCCAAGTGAGCCAATGTTCGCCTATTAACATTCCCGCTGTTTTTTCACTGGTGCATAGGTTACCCGTATTCCTTCACTTCACCTCCCGCACAGAGTAAACTCTATGTGTATTATACTCAATGAATAATCTACATGGAGAAAGATAGTGGCAAGTTTGATTTTTTTGTTTGAATAAGCAGTGTGGGGCCTTTCCACAGTCATGTTGTCATCACAATCGCGCGTGCGTCACCGACGAGCAAATTGAACTATACAAACTAGTGTTAAACTGCGACACTATCTAAAGAATGCTCGTCCATTAGGATTCCCATAGATGAGTACGTATTTAGCCATGACAAAATAAATCTTTACATGGAAGAAACCTCTTGTTAACAAACTAAACATTGGCATCGTGTATTTTGATAATGGCTCCGGGGCGGGGGCAGCTATCCTTCGAAACAGCCGGTGAGGCCCTAGCAGGAGCTTTCTAGTTACTTCACCATCTTCATGATGTGACACTAGAAGTAATTCAAGCTTGCAACGGCGTGAGTGAAGTTTGGAATCCGTACACTGTTATCTTGGCGGATTGCTTTCAACAAGCTCTTCGTATAGGCGCAGTTTATTTCACTCATTGTCCTACCGAGGTTAATAGATTGGCGCACAATCTTGCCAGACATAAGCTTTGTTTTGAATTCGAATTTTGTTTGGGAGGGTTATCCTCCCTGTCTTTTACTTTCAGACATTGTGATGGTGTAACCTTGGTTTTGATTTTTTTTTAAGTGCACCAAGTGGCTTTCCCCTAAAAAAAATCTTTACGTGTGTTTTTCTTTCAGGGTCATCGGTGGGACAATGTGTGTAAAAGGCACGAGGCAATGCTTAACTTGGCCAGCAACCTGACACGTCGCGCAGCACGCACTGTCGTGCATTTAGGACTCACTGAGTACATGTTACGTACGTGGTTTGCTGTGTGCATGCATGCATGGGTCATTTTGAGTTGATGTCTCTTGTGTCAGTAACAGGACGCAGAACGTTGGGCGACATGACTAGCCCTCCTCGTCCTCGGCACGGGCACGGCCCATGTTCATCAGCTCAGCTGAGTGCACCTCTCATCACATGCGTAATGGCCATGCATCGAACTTGGATCCTCAAACCTTAACGTGCATTGGCTTTATCGGCACCTTTTGGTTGTGTCATTGTGTACGTGAGTCGTGCTCCTGGCCTCCTGGGGCCATCTCCGGCAGCCGCGCAGGTGGCCATGCATGCACGGTCGCCCAAATCAATGGGTTCGCCAGGCCGTCACCCCATCACTGGCCACCACGGCCAAGTCCAGCTTGGAGCTTGGCAACGACCCAACCAAAGACGTAGTACGTACCATCGTAGCCGTTCCAGCACTGCGTCACACGAGCTCCGGGTCCGGGTCCGGCCATCGGCCATGCCCTGCGCGAGCTACAGAGGTTCTCATGCTCCAGAGCGCCGAAAGGAGCAGAGAGGGATCTAGGAAGAAGACAAGAGAGGCTGTATGGGGGATGTGGTGGTGCAGCGTACCACTCCTCGCTCGCTACATTGGCCACAGTGCGCCCGCTCGGGTATGGCCGGGGCAGAAGGCCAGTCGGTGCTGCAGTGCGTGCGTCGGCCGGCGCTCAGAAACCTTAAAAGCTACAGCTCAGCTGGCTCCGCCGAGCTGAGCTGAACAGCTCGTAGGTGCCGCTCCTGGGATCACGCACGCGCTGTGGCCCGTAGGCCTGATCTCCTGCGGTGTACGTGCAGCTAGCGGTACGTGCTTTTCCGTGTCGCTGCTTGCTTGCTGGCCTGCCTCGACCGTACGTGCACTTTGTGCGACGGATCCCCCTACTGTGGACTTTGCCAAAGTGGCTTGGACTTGGCCAGCTTGAAGCTCTCGCGGGAGGAGGGTTTCGCGGACAAAGTGGGACGGGGGACAGTGACAAGACGAAGGGAGGGGGGGGGTAGGGCCGGACGTCCGGCCGGGACTTCCATTTCTGTTCCCTCTCTCATTATTCCACCAAGTAAGCAAAGCACGTTCGGATTAGATTAGCTGGGCACAGGCACGAACTGATTAACGACCGAGGGGCAGCATCGGATCCCACTCCCTCGTCTCGTCGGGGTCATGGCGCCTGCGCGCGTGCTCCGCCGGTTTTTCCTACTACGTTGCCACTTGCCAGGCTCGCTCGCGCTCACATGGGTGGGAGAAGATGTCTCTTTTTGGATAGGATGGGCCGGGATTGGACTGGATCGTGAGCATCTCATCTCAGCTGCGCTTTGCCGTCGTCTTCTCCTAATCAGGTCGACGTTGTTTCACGTACCGCAACCGCAGCAGCAAGCAAATCGATCGAGTGCGCACGTCGTCCCGGCTGGCCGAGACCCGAGGCCGAGGGGCAGCCTTTTGGTCCGAGACCGGCTCGTACGGGCAGCACGCATTTCGTTCTGTCTGCCGCTGCATTGGGGAGACATGGAGTTTTAGTACGTTCACCTCGTCCGTATTTCGTTCGTGCATGCATGCATGCACGCATGCACGCGTACACAATCATGCACGTCGTTAGCCGTGAGATCCTTACGTTGTTGATGTTCTCCGCTACCGGCCTTTCTTGCTGCTACCCGGGGATTAACAAAACAAAACAAAAATTGTCTAGGCAATCAAAATATTATTGCATGTCCACACACAGAGGATATCCATAAAAGGTGCCCGGATTTGACCGATCGGCGCGCACCTGAAGGCGATGCTGCTCCTCTCTCTCTTGCGTAGATTTGGCTTCGTCCATAGCAATAGCATAGCATGGTTGCTGGAAGGGAGGCACGGGCGGGAGCTTTCCAGGGGCGCATCCGTGACTTGTTGACAGCTGATAGGCTCGTGACAAGTGTGCGGCGCCCGCGAATCCGAGCATGCGATCGACAATAATCATGAATCCCCCGGGAGGAAACACATGCGCGCCTGCTCCCGTCGACATGTCACCCTCACCGTCGAACGCCCGCAGCAGCAAACTAAAAAGTGCTACGCCGACCGGTAATTACACGAAATTCTCATATACTGTATTTTTTATGGTAGTATATGAGTGTCGGAGTATAATACAGTAGTACGTGAATCAACTGTAGGGTAGGCTAGCAATGATGGTGAGGAACGAGTGGAGACAAGGCGGGATGTCTTTATGCTATGCATCGAGAAGCGTGCGCATCTGTGGGGCACCGAAATCTCCTACGCTCCCTGTTCGTGCACGAGTAAATAATTACCGGCCCGTTTCCGTGTTCTACTGCCGCTGCCGGTGCTTCTATTGTTGCAGTACTGACTCCGTTTTTATTTACTCCGTATATTAGCTTTTGTCAAAGTTAAATTTTATAAATTTTAACAAAGTTTATAGATAAAAATATTAATATATACTTAATATATTTTTAAATCAATACCATTAGCTTCATTATTGAATACACTTTTCATATAGATTTACTATTGTAAATGTTTTAAAATATCCATATATTTGATCAAATTTTATGAAGTTTGACTTCAGTCAAACCTAATATGCAGAGTAAATAAAAACTACTACTACCTTCGTCCTGGTTTATAAGTCTTTTTTGTATTTTGTGACAAATTTTGACTATAGATTTAACTAACAAAATATTTATACATGTCAGCAAAAATTATATCGTTGGATTCATATTTAAATATAGTTTTCAATTATATTATTTTTTGTGGCATGCAATAATATTTTCTTAGTTAAATTTTAGATCAAACTTTGACATAATACAAAGGAGACTAACAAACCAGGACGGAGTTAGTAGACTAATACCTCTGTAAAAACATACTTCCTCAGTCTCATAATATAAGCTTTTTTTTACACTACACTAAAAGACATCTAAACGGAAAGAGTATAAAACATTTTAGGACACTGCACTACTGATAAACTAATGTTGTCATACACTTTGACGAGGTAATTAGCAGCGCTCGTTGGCCGCGATCAGCACTGAAACAGAGGCAGCACTCTCGCACATGATCCCCTTCTTCTCGGAATTTGGTCTGAAGACCGCGCGCGGAAAGATCTTCCGAGGAGTATAATAAAATAGGAAGCAGACATTAAGGGGCTGTTTGGTTCTAGGACTAGTATTGCCACACTTTGCCACATATTTCTTATCAAAATGAGAGTCATAAGTTGGCAAGCCTAAGGGAATCTTGGCATACTTTTTATGTCTATGCCATGTGAGACCTAAGTGTGGCTTGCCTAAGGTCTGGCTTGAACCAAACACTCACCTAAGTTGGTCAAACTTGCCTAACCTTAGGTGTGGCAATCTTTGGCTAAGTTAGTTACAAACCAAACAGCCCCTAATTGACAGGTTACTGTTGGCGGCACTCGATATGTTGCTCCTGGGCGGGGCAATAATAATGTGATGGATGACCGTTCACTGGCGACTTGTTTGTTTACATTACAGCTCGCTGCTGGCTCCATAATGATTAGCATGCACGCTGAGATTTGCTACAGCGGCGTCACTTTCTTATGGACAAAACGTACGGCCGCGCTCTGCTATCTCCTTCCGGTTTCGAGGGCGTGCACACACTTGGTCAGTGCACTGCTCTGGAATCGCAATGGAAATTGCTCCCCGCACATGCCCGGTTTTGTTGTCGTGCCCAAGTAATCTTCTGTATTTATTGCCACCTCGGCAGGTAAGAAAAGACGCGTGCCTCAGCATGCAACCATGCATAAAAAGGTCCACTTTAACATGCAATCAGGCCGTAAACAGAGTCCTCAGATGGTTAGGTCTTTTGTGTTGAACCAGCCCAACTTGACATGGTATAGTTAATCTTAAGATATTATACCGGGTCGGTATCTCAGAGGTGTTTGAGTACGACGTGCATGTGTGTATGTGAGCGACTACAAATGTACCGTGTCAAAACAAAAACATGCAATCATGCTATTCGTACTTAATGAATATTTTACAATTATATTACTCATATTCAGTTTCAATTCTCATATTATTACTTTAAATATTCATGTTCCTTACAATCAAATTCCGTTGAAATATATTGCAAAACATTCTCACAACAATGTGGTGACATCTAGACATCGGCTAAATGGCTCCCGAGTTCAGCTACCCCTGGAAGAAAAAATTACTAGAAAAAAAATCAAAATTTTGGGCCCGGAAGAAGTTTGAATGCGTGAGGTCCATGCCAATTTTCATTTCGTTTGGACATTTGAGTTGCTCTCAGAAAAGAAAAGAAAATTGGTGTGTTTTAAAAAGTTTCATGCATTGTCCGGACATATTTTTATTTGTTGAGAGTTACTCAGATGTCCGAACAAGCTGAAAACTAGCACGGACCTCACGCACTCAAATATCTTCCATGCAAAGAAAATATCATATTTTTATAAATTTTTATTTTACTGTTCACCGAGATCAGATGAGTTTGAATTTAGAAATGGATATTCGGTATCATCTAGTAGTATAGAATATTTACAAACAAGAAAATGTGTTGGCCTTTTCTCAGTTGACGGATTTCTTTTACTCGCGTTAGTACATTCACATAGAGCACAGCCTCAAGGCGAATACGAAGAGGCCATGGCTGGCAAGGGTGAGGCCCGACCTTGTTGGAGACAGAGACGTTTTTTTGTTGGCGGGAAAACGTAACTTGCCGTGTTGTAGCTAATGTATGAGAGGAAGGAGGCTGACGGTGCGGAAAATGTCATTGGAGACCGAGCTCCATGGAGCTTGGTATTAAAATAGCATTTTGCGCAATGCAAACAAAATATCAGTTTATAATATGAGTACATGCATATACGTATTCCTTCCATTTCAAAATATAGTGCGCCCGCGCTTTCCGAGGTTTAACTTTGACCATAAATTTAACCAACGACACCGACTACGGCGGTATCAAAAATTATATAATTAAAAACTTTTTTTGAATACGAATTCACTGGTATAACTTTTGCTCCCACCACAGTTGGTCTTGTTGGTTAAAGTTGAAGCACGGAAACCGATGACACACTATATTTTGGAACGGAGGGAGTATGTGCAAAAATTTAAAACATTATACTTTTACACGTGGTGCACAAAAAATAGACAAATATGTACTTCTAAATGGCCTAATTTTTTTGTTTCTGGATCAAAATTTTGTTTTTTTCTGTGTGACTACAAAATCATAATATATTCAAACAAAATTTCTGGCATTTTCCTAAACGGCGCTTAAGGCGCCCGTTTCTTCAATACCGGCGAACGGGCGCAACCCCCCTCCCCTTCGCGCTTGGCCGGCCTATTTCCCCGTTTCTTTCTCTCTAAAATCCTTCAAAAAAGTTGGGCGCGCAGTGTTTCGCCTGGCGACCTCCCCTTTCAGTCCAAACTTCACTAACCACCCGAGACAACACACTTCTTGCATCTGTTTTTATCCTTTTTACTCTTTTCTTCGGTCTTTCCTGTAATATTTTTATTTTTTCCTTTCTTTTACTTTTTTCTTTATTATTCACTTATTCTTCTTTTCAAAATGCACAGAGTTTTTCTAATTCGATTATTATGTTTAAAATATCAATGTTTTTTTTCTCAAATCAATATACTTTTTTCAAATTTGATCAACTTTCTTCGAATTTTATGAGATTTTTTAAAAAATTTAATTTTTCCAAATTCGATGAACTTTTTTCTAAAATGGTAAACTTTTCTAAAATTTGATGAACTTTTTTCAAAATTTATGAACATTTTTTCAAAAGTGATGACCTTTTTCAAATTTGATGAACTTTTTCCAAAATCGATGAACTTTTTCCAAAATCGATGAACTTTTTTTCAAAATTTCGAATTTCAAAACCTGTGAACATTTTTTTGAATCCATGATTTGGTTTTTTAGTGTCAAAATTGTGATTTTTTTAAATCATTAATCTTTTTTAAGGAGATTGCTAGGCCGGCCTGCTAGGGGTCGCGCGTGAGCGCCAGGAGTCCCCAACGGTGCTTTAGGAGCTCCCAAAATTCACACATTTGTACCGAATATATATAGTGCATCGGTTTCCATGAATTTTTTTATTTCTTTGAAACTTTTGAATTTATTTTTTGAATGTTTTAAGTACCGAGCTTCATGGAACTTGGCCTCCATACGTGCTCACTCGTTGACAGTGTCCATATAGTGCATGGGTTTGTCGCCGACGCTAGAGGAGGACGGGGCCTAGAGGGTCAGCGGCGGGCGGCACATGGGCTAGCGCGAAAGCGTGAGGAAAACGAAATCGACAAGCCACTGAAAGCATCGAGTAACTGAGTTGTACGCGCTCTCATAGAAGTAAAGGTCCTATTGTTCTGTGTGCCAGGACACTCACGTAGTCTTTTTTTCGTGAATAAGCTAAGGATGCGTATCTTTTCATTAATAGAAGGAGAGTGTTACAGCATGAGATTATGGCGACACACTATGCCATGTACACAGGAAAGGCATGGAAGTGGTCGTCGAGCAAACAGATGGGGTTGCTCATCCCCTAAACATCTCACGTAGTCACGTAGGTGTATCGAGGAGCACGGAGAAGCAGAATCGTATCCTCAGCTCCCTCAAAAAAAAAGAATCGTATCGTTAGTTTGGTCTCCATTTCTTAAACCAACTGACAACACGTCTCTTTAGTGCAGGAACTAACTCAAGATCAGACCAAGCAGACAAAGATACTAATAAATCATAATTTTATACGCAAAAGCGAATCTGTGTGGGTGTAATTCTATGAGTGGGTTTTTGGTGGGCAACTTCCATGGAGATGGTTATTTTAAAAAATTCAATAATCGCATTTTAGAGTTTCAAAAAATTCTGAAAATAAATCTACACATGCATATGGATGAATTCTGCATATGTACAAAGTCTGACGATAAAATACATTATGGAGAGAGCTACACAAAAAAGAGAAAATCATGCATTTTTAATAGTGATCAGTGTCTGCACTGTTCATCGGTTGCAAATCGTGGTTTTGTCTTCTTTGTGTAGCTCTCATCATAATATATATCATCTTCAAAAATTGCACACATGTAGTTTACATCCATATGAACATGTATGATTATTTTTAGAAATTGTTTAAACTTTAAAATATATTTTTGACTTTGTCAAAATAACCACCTCCATGCAAGTCACCCACCAATGGCACACAAAGCATGAATTTCCTATGTATTACTTACAGCGAAGGATAACATGCAATACAATCGCATACCCCACGAGGGACGTGGGAAGGCCCAAAATTACACACCATCGGCAAAAGCTCTAGTCAATGCCCCTAAATTTCACCAAGTTCGTGAAGGAAATATGCCCTATAGGCAATAATAAAGTTGTTATTTATATTTCCTTATATCATGATAAATGTTTATTATTCATGCTAGAATTGTATTAACTGGAAACTTGATACATGTGTGAATACATAGACAAAACAAAGTGTCCCTAGTATGCCTCTACTAGACTAGCTCGTTAATCAAAGATGGTTAAGTTTCCTGACCATAGACATGTGTTGTCATTTGATGAACGAGATCACATCATTAGAGAATGATGTGATGGACAAGACCCATCCGTTAGTTTAGCACTATGATCGTTTAGTTTATTGCTATTGGTTTCTTCATGACTTATACATGTTCCTATGACTATGAGATTATGCAACTCCCGAATACCGGAGGAACACTTAGTGTGCTATCAAACGTCACAACGTAACTGGGTGATTATAAAGATGCTCTATAGGTGTCTCCGATGGTGTTTGTTGGGTTGGCATAGATCGAGATTAGGATTTGTCACTCCGTGTTTCGGAGAGGTATCTCTGGGCCCTCTCGGTAATGCACATCACTATAAGCCTTGCAAGCAATGTGAACAATGAGTTAGTTGCGGGATGATGCATTACGGAATGAGTAAAGAGACTTGCCGGTAACGAGATTGAACCAGGTATTGAGATACCGACGATCGGATCTCGGGCAAGTAACATACCGATGACAAAGGGAACAATGTATGTTGTTATGCGGTTTGACCGATAAAGATCTTCGTAGAATATGTAGGAACCAATATGAGCATCCAGGTTCCGCTATTGGTTATTGACCGGAGATGAGTCTCGGTCATGTCTACATAGTTCTCGAACCCGTAGGGTCCGCACGCTTAACGTTCGATGACGATCGGTATTATGAGTTTATGTGTTTTGATGTATTGAAGGTTGTTTGGAGTCCCGGATGTGATCACGGACATGACGAGGAGTCTCGAAATGGCCGAGACATAAATATTGATATATTAGAAGGCTATGTTTGGACACCGGAAAGGTTCCGAGTGGTTCGGGCATTTTTCCGGAGTACCGGGGGGTTACCGGAACCCCCCGGGGAGTTAATGGACCTTAATGGGCCATGGTGAAAGAAAGGAGGAGGCGGCCAAGGTGGGGGTGTCGGTGTCAAAACCGGCGGATCTCGGGTAGGGGGTCCCGAACTGCGCGTCTAGGATCGATGGTAACAGGAGACGGGGGACACGATGTTTACCCAGGTTCGGGCCCTCTCTATGGAGGTAATACCCTATTTCCTGCTTGATTGATCTTGATGAATATGAGTGTTACAAGAGTTGATCTACCACGAGATCGCGATGGCTAAACCCTAGAAGTCTAGCCTATGTGAATATGGTAATGAGTATCCCTCTATCCGGACTAACCCCTCAGGTTTATATAGACACCGGGTGGATCTAGAGTTTACATGGAGTCGGTTACATAAAAAGGAATCTTCATAGTAGGTCGTCAAGCTTGCCTTCCACGCCAGGGAGAGTCCAATCCGGACACGAGTACGGTCTTCGGCCTTCATGTCTTCACAGCCCATCAGTCCAGCGTATTAGATAACAGGTCGGACGCCCGAGGACCCCTTAGTCTGGGATTCCCACAGTAGCCCCTGAACCTGGCTTTCAATGACGAGGAGTCCGGCGCGCAGATTGTCTTTGGCATTGCAAGGCGGGTTCCCTTTCTCCGAACTCCAAGATAGTCTTCGGATGCAACAATCGTATCCGGACCTGTTACGCACACCACACACAACTGCTGAGAGAATATAATATTTGCACGAATCTAATCTGTTGACAGCTTCTTTTCAACACGGCATCGCGTCTGTCCGGTCATAATTTTGAACCGTTTTTCTTCTGCCATCCCACGTTTCGAGACGCGGTTGCTATTGGCATGTCTTGTCGAAACAGAGATCGTGTCCCCTTATTGCGGGATTCTCATCAATGCGGGCATGGGTAACTCAACCGTGCCGTTTATACAGCCCTTGGGAACAGGCGAATCCTAAGGCGAGTGAGGAGGCGTTTAATATTTGCTGCCTTTATAAGGGGATAAGGATTCCCCTTCCTCTTCTCACGCTCTTTCTCCGTCTCCGCCTCTCCGATCTCAAGCTCCAGCGCCCAAGTTCTCATCTCCTTTCCACTCAAGCAACCATGTCCAGATCCGGTGGTCAGGGCAAGTGGATGGTCTCCTCTGTCAAGGAGGAGGACATTACTGAGCTCCGGGCGGCCGGATATTTGGCGAAGGAGATCGCCCACCGCCTGCCGGCCGAGGGACAAATTGTCCCCACGCTGAAGCCCACTGAGAGGGTAGTATTCATCCCCCATTTCTTCCGCGGGCTAGGGTTTCCACTCCACCCTTTTGTCCGTGGGCTGATGTATTATTACGGGATAGATTTCCATGATTTGTCCCCGAATTCCTTCCTCAACATCTCAGCGTTTATCGTCATGTGCGAGGCCTTCCTCCGCATCCATCCCCACTTCAGGCTGTGGCTCAAAGTCTTCAACGTGAAGCCTAAGGTGGTGGATGGCCAGCATGCGGAGTGCGGAGGAGCCATGGTGAGCAAGCTATCTAACGTCTCCTGGCCCAAAGGCACTTTTGTGGAGACAGTAAAGGAATGGCAGAAGCAGTGGTTCTACATCACAGAACCTCGCGACACCACCTAGGCCACGGCTGCCGAATTATGCTCCGGTGCTCCCATGCGACTCGCCTCCTAGGTCGAGAAGAGTCCGGACTAGTGTTCACCTGACGAGCTGATAGCGTTGCAGACGCGCGTTCAAAGCATCGTGACCAAGAACGTCAAGCTCGTTGACGTCATCTAGGTGATGCTGGTCCGCCAGATTCTTCCGTGCCAGCGCCGAAGCCACCCTTTGTGGGAGTTCAATTCGAAGAAGCACCAGACCTTGAAAAGGCTCTTCGAGACTTCTCACGAAGGGGCCTGGAAGTTGCTCTTTAAGGGCAACGAGAAGCCACCGGCCATGGACTCAGACCGTGGTCACGATTGTAAACACCCCGCCAGCGAGGTATGTTTTTTCCGACGTATCCCCGACTTAAATGTTTCGAGGACGATATCTAAGCTTTTATTATTGCTCTTTCAGGACTGGATGGAGAGGGCGAGGCGGATCCAGTGTCCGGCTCCGCTGCCCGAAGAACCTGTCATCCTGCGCCCGGCGAAGATGCTGGTGCCGGCGCCATATAAGGCGCCGGAGAAGAAGGCCAAGAAGAAGGCCAAGGGGGCCAAGAGTGGCCCCCGTCGCAAGGGCACTCCGGACGTGACGTCCGAAGACGACGAAGCTCATTCCTCTGTCCTGAGGACAATGACGAGGAAGAGGAGGAGGAGGAGAACAACCTGATGACCCACAAGTATAGGGGATCTATCGTAGTCCTTTCGATAAGTAAGAGTGTCGAACCCAACGAGGAGCAAAAGGAAATGATAAGCGGTTTTCAGCAAGGTATTCTCCGCAAGCACTGAAATTATAGGTAACAGATAGTTTTGTGATAAGATAATTTGTAACGAGCAACAAGTAACAAAAGTAAATAAAGTGGAGCAAGGTGGCCCAATCCGTTTTGTAGCAAAGGACAAGCCTGGACAAACTCTTATATAGAGAAAAGCGCTCCCGAGGACACATGGGAATTATTGTCAAGCTAGTTTTCATCACGTTCATATTATTCGCGTTCGGTACTTTGATAATTTGATATGTGGGTGGACCGGTGCTTGGGTGCTGCCCTTACTTGGACAAGCATCCCACTTATGATTAACCTCTATTGCAAGCATCCGCAACTACAACAAAAGTATTAAGGTAAACCTAACCATAGCATGAAACATATGGATCTAAATCAGCCCCTTACGAAGCAACGCATAAACTAGGGTTTAAGCTTCTGTCACTCTAGCAACCCATCATCTACTTATTACTTCCCAATGCCTTCCTCTAGGCCCAAATAATGGTGAAGTGTTATGTAGTCGATGTTCACATAACACCACTAGAGGATAGACAACATACATCTCATCAAAATATTGAACGATTACCAAATTCACATGACTACTAATAGCAAGACTTCTCCCATGTCCTCAGGAACAAACGTAACTACTCACAAAGAATATTCATGTTCATAATCAGAGGAGTATTAATATGCATAATGGATCTGAACATATGATCTTCCACCAAATAAACCAACTAGCATCAACTACAAGGAGTAATCAACACTACTAGCAACCTACAGGCACCAATCCCAGACTTGGAGACAAGAATTGGATACAAGAGATGAACTAGGGTTTGAGAGGAGATGGTGTTGGTGAAGATGTTGATGGAGATTGCCCTCTCCCGATGAGAGGAGCGTTGGTGATGACGATGGCGATGATTTCCCCCTCCCGGAGGGAAGTGTCCCCGGCAGAACAGCTCTGCTGGAGCCCTAGATTGGTTCCGCCAAGGTTCCGCCTCGTGGCGGCAGAGTCTCGTCCCAAAAGCTTGCTTATGATTTTTCTTCGGACGAAAGACTTCATATAGCAGAAGATGGGCACCGGAAGGCCACCAAGGGGCCCACGAGGCAGGGGGCCGCGCCCAGGGGGGTAGGGCGCGCCCCCCACCCTCGTGGCCAGGTGGAGGCCCCCCTGACGTATTTCTTCCGCTCAATATTTTTTATTATTTCCAAAAATAACTTTCGTGGAGTTTCAGGACTTTTGGAGTTGTGTAGAATAGGTCTCTAATATTTGCTCCTTTTCCAGCCCAGAATTCCAGCTGCCGGCATTCTCCCTCCTTATGTAAACCTTGTAAAATAAGAGAGAATAGGCATAAGTATTGTGACATCATGTGTAATGACAGCCCATAATGCAATAAATATCGATATAAAAGCATGATGCAAAATGGACGTATCACAACCCTTCCCCTGAGGAGAAGAAGAAGAAGAGGGCGGCTTCGGCGCGTCTGGAGGCGGAGACGCCCAAGAAGGGGAAAGGTGTCCCAGCGGTCAACACTGCATGGGATGTCGACAGTAGTCCGGAACGACGCCCCCGTACTAAGCCCCAGGCCGCATCGTAAGTGACGTGGCTTGCTCGTGCGCACATCCGGCCCTTTTTCTCCATTTATCTTTGACATAGTTTAACTGTACTATTGCAGTCCGGCCCGTGACCTTATCCAGCGATCCTCATCTGGAGGTTCGTTGGCTCCGTCGGAGATGGCGAGCATGTCGCCACCGCCCGCTTAGTCCCCTGGGGCCAGGGACGACGCCGAAGTGCTTGATATGTCTCCGTCGTATCTACTTTTCCAAACACTTTTGCCCTTATTTTGGACTCTAACTTGCATGATTTGAATGGAACTAACCCGGACTGACGCTGTTTTCAGCAGAATTGCCATGGTGTTATTTATGTGCAGAAACAAAAGTTCTCGGAATGACCTGAAACTCCACGGAACTTATTTTTGGAAAATATTCAAAATACTAGAAGAAGAATCCACGTCAGGGGGGCCTCCACCTGTCCACAAGGGTGGGGGGCGTGCCTGCCCCCCTGGGCGCGCCCCTGCCTCGTGGGCCCCGTGATGCTCCACCGACCTCAACTCCAACTCCATATATTCGTGTTCGGGGAGAAAAAAATAAGAGAGAAAGATTCATCGCGTTTTACGATACAGAGCCGCCGCCAAGCCCTAAAACCTCTAGGGAGGGCTGATCTGGAGTCCGTTCGGGGCTCCGGAGAGGGGAATCCGTTGCCGTCGTCATCATCAACCTTCCTCCATCACCAACTTCATGATGCTCACCGCCGTGCGTGAGTAATTCCATCGTAGGCTTGCTGGACGGTGATGGGTTGGATGAGATTTATCATGTAATCGAGTTAGTTTTGTTAGGGTGTGATCCCTAGTATCCACTATGTTATGAGATTGATGTTGCTATGAATTTGCTATGCTTAATGCTTGTCACTAGGGCCCGAGTGCCATGATTTCAGATCTGAACCTATTATGTTTTCATGAATATATGTGAGTTCTTGATCCTATCTTGCAAGTCTATAGTCACCTACTATGTGTTATGATCCGGCAACCCCGAAGTGACAATAATCGGGACCACTCCCGGTGATGACCATAGTTTGAGTTCATGTATTCACTATGTGTTAATGCTTTGGTCCGGTACTCTATTAAAAGGAGGCCTTAATATCCCTTAGTTTCCGTTAGGACCCCGCTGCCACGGGAGGGTAGGACAAAAGATGTCATGCAAGTTCTTTTCCATAAGCACGTATGACTATATTCGGAATACATGCCTACATTACATTGATGAATTGGAGCTAGTTCTGTGTCACCCTATGTTATGACTGTTACATGATGAACCGCATCCGGCATAATTCTTCATCACCGATCTAATGCCTACGAGCTTTTCACATATTGTTCTTCGCTTATTTACTTTTCCGTTGCTACTGTTATAATCACTACAAAACCCAAAAATATTACTTTTGCTATCGTTACTGTTACTTCCATACTACTTTGCTACTAAATACTTTGCTGCAGATATTAAAGTTATCCAGGTGTGGTTGAATTGACAACTCAACTGCTAATACTTGAGAATATTCTTTGGCTCCCCTTGTGTCAAATCAATAAATTTGGGTTGAATACTCTACCCTCGAAAACTGTTGCGATCCCCTATACTTGTGGGTTATCAAGACTATTTTCTGGCGCCGTTGCCGGGGAGCATAGCTCTATTCTTTGAGTCACTTGGCATTTATATCTGCTGGTCACTATGAAGAACTTGAAAGACGCAAAAACAAAAATTTATCCCTCAACTACGAGGGGAGGTAAGGAACTGCCATCTAGCTATGCACTAGATTCACCTTCTATTTTGAGTAAGCTTGCAACACCTAAACCTGCTTCTGTTATTAATTCTGATATGTCGCATGTTATTGATGATGCCACTTCTGCTATGCATGATACTTATGATGAAACTACTTCTATGCTTGATACTACTGTGCCACTTGGTGAATTTCTTGATGAACAACTTGCTAGGGCTAGAGAGAATGAAATTATTGAAACCGATAATATTGAAGATAGTGATGATGAAGACTCTCCCCCTAATAAATATGAATTACATGTTGTTCCTAAGGGTTATGTTTTGGAGGAAGAAGCTGCTAGAGCTATTCTTGCTTGCAATGATAGATACGACCTTAAAAGATTATTAGCTAAATGGAAGCTGCAATCTCTTAATGCTAGAATGAAACCTGACCCTGCTTTTGCTACTTCACCTATCTGTGTTACTGATAAGGACTATGAATTCTCTATTGATCCTGATATAATTACTTTGGTTGAGTCTGATCCTTTCTATGGTTATGAATCTGAAACTGTTGTGGCACATCTAACTAAATTAAATGATATAGCCACCCTGTTCACTAATGATCAGAGAACTCGCTACTTTTATATCCTTAAAATATTTCCGTTCTCATTAAAGGGTGATGCTAAGATATGGTTTAATTCTCTTGATCCTGGTTGTCTGCGTAGTCCCCAGGATATGATTTATTACTTCTCTGCTAAATATTTCCCTGCTCATAAGAAACAAGCTGCTTTAAGGGATATATACAACTTTGTGCAAACTGAAGAAGAGAGTCTCCTACAAGCTTGGGGAGGCTTCTCCAATTGCTCAATGCTTTGCCTGATCATCCTCTTAAGAAAAATGAAATACTTGATATCTTTTATAATGGACTAACCGACGCTTCCAGAGATTACCTGGATAGTTGTGTTGGTTCTATTTTCAGGGAAAGAACACCGGATGAAGCTGAAATTCTATTGAATAATATGTTGACTAATGAAAATAATTGGACACTTCCTAAGCGAACTCATGAGCCTATTCTTAAACCAACTCCGAAGAAAAGGAGTGTTCTATTTCTCAGTCCTGAAGATATCCAAGAGGCAAAGAAATCTATGAAAGAAAAAGGTATTAAAGCTGAAGATGTTAAGAATTTACCTCCTATTGAAGAAATACATGGTCTTAATTTACCGCCTGTTGAAGAAATATATGATCTTAATCCCTCACCTATTGAAGAAACTCATGGTCTTGATAAACCGACACAGGTAGTAAAGGTAAATTCTCTCTATAGTTTTGATCAAGGTGATATTCCTCGTTATAAGTCTGCTAGACAATGCTTAGATGAGTTCAACAATTGTATTGTTAAACAAGAAAACTTCAATGCTTATTTTGGTAGACAATTGAAATACAATTTCGATACGCTTGAACACTTGGGTGATTATATGTCTAGAGTTAAAGGTGAACTTAAACTCATTAGTAAACATGCTTCTATGGTTACCACTCAAGCAGAACAAGTACTTAAAGCTCAAAATGATTTGCTCAATGAATTAAATAGTAAGAATAATGATTATGCTGTTAGAGTGGCTACTAGAACTGGTAAAATGACTCAGGAACCTTTGTATCCTGAAGGCCACCCTAAGAGAATTGAGCAAGATTCTCAGAGAAATAATATTGACACACCTAGTTCTCTAAAAAGAAGAAAAAGAAAAATGATAGGACTTTGCATGCTTCTAGTGAACCTATTGCTGAAACACCTGAGAATCCAAATGATATTTCTATTTCTGATGCTGAAACACAATCTGGTAATGAACATGAACCAAGTGAAACTATTAATGAAGATGTTCATGATGATGCTCAACCTAGCAATGATAATGATGTAGAAATTGAACCTGCTGTTGATCTTGATAACCCACAATCAAAGAATCAACGTTATGATAAGAGAGATTTTGTTGCTAGGAAACATGGTAAAGAAAGGGAGCCATGGGTTCAGAAACCCATGCCTTTTCCTCCCAAACCATCCAAGAAAAAGGATGATGAGGATTTTGAGCGCTTTGCTGAAATGATTAGACCTATCTTTTTGCGTATGCGATTAACTGATATGCTCAAAATGAATCCTTATGCTAAGTATATGAAAGAAATTGTCACAAATAAGAGAATGATACCGGAAGCTGAAATTTCCACCATGCTTGCTAATTATACTTTTAAGGGTGGAATACCAAAGAAACTAGGAGATCCAGGAGTACCCACTATACCATGCTCCATTAAAAGAAACTATGTTAAAACTGCTTTATGTGATCTTGGAGCCGGTGTTAGTGTTATGCCTCTCTCTTTATATCGTAGAGTTGACTTGAATAAGTTGACACCTACTGAAATATCTTTGCAAATGGCTGATAAATCAACTGCTATACCTGTCGGTATTTGTGAGGATGTGCCTGTTGTGGTTGCAAACGTTACTATTTTAACGAACTTTGTTATTCTTGATATTCCCGAGGACGATAGTATGTCTATTATTCTTGGAAGACCCTTTTTGAATACTGCAGGGGCTGTTATTGATTGGAACAAAGGCAATGTCACTTTTCATGTTAATGGTAATGAGCATATGGTACACTTTCCGAGGAAACAACCTCAAGTCCACAGTATAAATTCTATTGGAAAAATTCCATCGATTATTTTTGGAGGTTTTGAATTTCCTCTTCCTACTGTCAAGAAGAAATATGATATTCTTATTATAGGGGATGTGCATAACCCCGTTGAGGTAACATAGTGTTATTCGAAATTTCTCCGGTTCCATGTTATTCGGAATGAGTTTATTAACAAGAATTGATCAACCTTGTTAGTGGATTCCTTTTGATGAGCATGAGATGGATGAAACCAGAAGGCACAACCTTCTGTACCCTCTCTCTACTTTCTGTTATTTAGTTGAAATAAAGCAAAAATAGTATTTTTCCTGTCTGTTTTCTGAATTATCCGTGCAATATAAAAATACCCCGAAAATAAAAGTTCTCCAAATGCCCTGCCAATTTAATATGATTTTTTCTAGAATATTTGAGAATATTTGGCACTGAGAACACAGCAGGTGGAGCAAGCACCTGGCCACGAGGGTCCAGGGCGCGCCCCCTGCCTCGTGGGCCCACGGTGGCTCCCCTCCACCTATTCCTGCACCCACACACTTCTTCTTCCTCCAAAAAAAATCACCATCCAGCTCAAGCATGAGTTCTAGCTCATTTTGCTGCGATTTTCGATCTCCTTGCTCAAAGCACCTCCCACAAAACTGCTTTGGGGGATTGTTCCTTGGTATGTGACTCCTCCATTGGTCCAATTAGTTTTTGTTCTAGTGCTTTATTCATTGCAAATTTGTGATGCCTAGGTGACCATGTTCTTGAGCTTGCATGTCAAATTTATATGGTTCCAAGTAGTTCTAATGCATGATATAGGCTCTAGGCACTTGTAGGAGTAGTTGTTATCAATTTTGTTGAGCTTGGTTCACTTTTATTTGAAGTTACTAAAAATTTCAGAAATTTTTCAGAGGAAGAAATATGCTTAGGAAAATGTACCAAGGTGGTCCTTCAAGGAAGCAAGGACCCAGGCTCGCAATGCGCGATGCCGATGATGAGCCACCTAGGAACGCTCCAGTGCGGCCTCGTGAATGGCCTTCAGAAGACTTCATGGATCGAGCGGGAATGAAGGAAGAATTTAACGCATATTTGCGTAACGCTGATCTTGTGAGCTTCGAGGAGGAAAAGTGCCGTCAGTACCACTATCTCACTAGTTCCTTTGTGAGGAGGTTTGAATTTTCATCTTCACGCAATTCTCAAACTGTCTTGTTTGATCTTTATGAAAAATCTTATACTATGGACTTAGAGGATTTTACCAATGCTTGCAAACTTCCACAATGGGTTAGTACTAGTGAACCTCGCAAGTATAATTTAGAGATTTTCTTGCTAGTATAACTGTGGGGGAATCTAGAGACATAGCACAAGCTACCATAGGGAGCATTCATTTTCCTGCTATACATTATTTGCTCTCTTCATAGGTAGGTGCATAAATGGTAAAGATGAAGCATGTCACATGTGTGTCCCTGACCTCAGTATTCTTAGGAGTGCTGTGTTAGGAGATAAATCTTATAATTTGGGAGCCATTGTTGCGCGTAGGTTGCATCACAATAGATTTAATGGAGATTTCTTTGGTGGAATTTATGCAACCCGCTTAGCTAATTTTCTTGGTGTAACCATACGTGATGATGATATTGAACTGCCTCCTACTTATCTAGACTTTAATGCTATGGTTCATCATCAGGTTGTCGAGAGGAATGAACCACCTCTCCAGGATAGACTAATCTTTGACAGGCGTCACGCCGTCAATATTGTTCTTCCTGCCCCTACTCTCTTTGACTTTCAGGAAAAAGGGAGACATTACATAACCAGAGAGGAGGCGGAGGAGTATAGGAGGAGGGCTGAGATATCTCGCCTCCGAGCTGCAGCACATGATGCAATGACCGCTGCATCTCAGTACGACCCCAACTACAACTATGAATATCCGCCAGGCCATCCGTGGCAATAAACCAACTTAGGCCAAAAGCCTAAGCTTGGGGGAGTACGTATTTCTCACCGACATTACATTCATGTTCACACACTCATTGCTAGATGTCGGTGCTCATACTCTTTCTCTGTAATATCCATGCTAGTTTATTTTCCTTTTTCTTGCTTTCTTCTTGTGTGTTAATAAACCTTAAGAAAAAAAACCAAAAAAATTAGTGTAGCTTTTAGTTAAGTTTACTTTTCTTGCTGTAGTAGTAATAATTAAAAAGAAAACCCAAAAAGATTTTCCCGTTCTTCTTTTGCTTGTTGGGAGCTTTCCTGTGTAAATAGTTTTATTTCTTTTCTTTTCTTTGGGGGTCGATAGGAGAAGACCATAATTAAATTGTTGAAGTGGCTCTTATATGCATTATTGTTGATTTAACCAAGAGCCCATATTGCCTTGTATTCTCCTGTTTATTGAATGCCCGCAGATTCCAGCTTAGTCCAATGCACGTGCACTCTTATTATTTTCACATCGTTCGGTCGTGCAAGTGAAAGGCAATAATGACGATATATGATGGACTGATTGAGATGGGAGAAGCTGGTATGAACTCGACCTCTCTTGTTTTTGTAAATATGATGAGTTCATCGTTCCTGATTCAGCCTACTATGGATAAACATGTTTGCAATGACAATTAGAGATTATAGTTGCTTATGCCATGCTTGATTAGCTATGAGTTATAATGGTTTACCTTGCATGCCAACATGCTATTAAAATGGTTGTAATGTGGTATAGTGGGGTGGTATCCTCCTTTGAATGATTTAAGTGACTCGACTTGGCACATGTTCACACATGTTGTTGAAACAAATCAACATAGCCTTCACGATATTTATGTTCATGGTGGATTATATCCTACTCATGCTTGCACTCAATGTTTATTAATTTTAATGCATGTTCATGACTGTTGTCGCTCTCTAGTTGGTCGCTTCCCATTCTTTTTCTAGCCTTCACTTGTACTAAGCGGGAATAGTGCTTGTGCATCCAATTCCTTAAACCCCAAAGGTATGCCATATGAGTCCACTATACCTTCCTATATGCGGTATCTACCTGCCGTTCCAAGTAAATTTGTATGTGCCAAACTCTAAACCCTCAAATGAAATTCTGTTTTGTATGCTCGAATAGCTCATGTATCAACTAGGGCGGTCCGTATCTTCCATGCTAGGTGGGTTATTCTCAAGAGGAGTGGACTCCGCTCCTCACTCACGAGAAAATGGCTGGTCACCGGGATGCCCAGTCCCATGCTTTATGCAAATCAAATCAAAATAATTGCAAACAAAACTCCCCCTGGGACTATTGTTAGTTGGAGGCACTCGTTGTTTCGAGCAAGCCATGGATTGATGCTTGTTGGTGGAGGGGGAGTATAAACTTTACCATTCTGTTTGGGAACCGCCTATAATGTGTGTAGCATGGAAGATATCGCCATCTCTTGGTTGTTATGTTGACAATGAAAGTATGCCGCTCAAAATATTATTTATCTCTGCTTTAAAATCGAGCTCTGGTACCTCTACAAATCCATGCTTCCCTCTGCGAAGGGCCTATCTATTTACTTTTATGGTGAGTCATCACCCTCTTATTAAAAAGCACTATCTGGAGAGCGCTGCTATCATTTGCATCCATTACTATTAATTTATATTGGGTATGACTATGACTGGATCTCTTTTACCATGAATTACAATGTTTAGTCGGTCCTTGATCTTTAAAGGTGCTCTGCATTTATGTTTTGCGGTCTCAGAAAGGGCTAGCGAGATACCATCCTGTTACATCATATTATGATTGTTTTGAGAAAGTGTTGTCATCCGAGATTTATTATTATTGCTCGCTAGTTGATTATGCCATTGATATGAGTAAACATGAGACCTAAGAGTGATTGTGAATGTGGTTAGTCATAATATTTGCTGAAAACTTGAATGCCGGCTTTACATATTTACAACAACAAGAGCAAACAGAGTTTGTAAAAGTTTTTCTTTATCACTTTTAGTTTATCAACTGAATTGCTTGAGGACAAGCAAAGGTTTAAGCTTGGGGGAGTTGATACGTCTCCGTCATATCTACTTTTCCAAACACTTTTGCCCTTGTCTTGGACTCTAACTTGCATGATTTGAATGGAACTAAACCCGGACTGACACTGTTTTCAGCAGAATTGCCATGGTGTTATTTATGTGCAGAAACAAAAGTTCTCGGAATGACCTGAAACTCCACGGAACTTATTTTTGGAAAATATTAAAAATACTAGAAGAAGAATCCATGTTAGGGGGGCTCACCTGTCCACGAGGGTGGGGGCGCGCCCCCTGCCTCGTGGGCCCCTTGACGCTCCACCGACCTCAACTCCAACTCCATATATTCGTGTTCGGGAGAAAAAAATAAGAGAGAAAGATTCATCACGTTTTACGATATGGAGCCGCCGCCAAGCCCTAAAACCTCTCGGGAGGGCTGATCTGGAGTCCGTGCGGGGCTCCGGAGAGGGGAATCCGTTGCCGTCGTCATCATCAACCTTCCTCCATCACCAATTTCATGATGCTCACCGCCGTGCGTGAGTAATTCCATCATAGGCTTGCTGGACGGTGATGGGTTGGATGAGATTTATCATGTAATCGAGTTAGTTTTGTTAGGGTTTGATCCCTAGTATCCACTATGTTCTGAGATTGATGTTGCTATGACTTTGCTATGCTTAATGCTTGTCACTAGGGCCCGAGTGCCATGATTTCAGATCTGAACCTATTATGTTTTCATGAATATATGTGAGTTCTTGATCCTATCTTGCAAGTCTATAGTCACCTACTATGTGTTATGATCCGGCAACCCCGAAGTGACAATAATAGGGACCACTCCCGGTGATGACCATAGTTTGAGTTCATGTATTCACTATGTGTTAATGCTTTGGTCCGGTACTCTATTAAAAGGAGGCCTTAATATCCCTTAGTTTCCGTTAGGACCCCGCTGCCACGGGAGGGTAGGACAAAAGATGTCATGCAAGTTCTTTTCCATAAGCACGTATGACTATATTCGGAATACATGCCTACATTACATTGATGAATTGGAGCTAGTTCTGTGTCACCCTATGTTATGACTGTTACATGATGAACCGCATCCGGCATAATTCTCCATCACCGATCCAATGCCTATGAGCTTTTCACATATTGTTCTTCGCTTATTTACTTTTCCGTTGCTACTGTTATAATCACTACAAAACCCAAAAATATTACTTTTGCTATCGTTACTGTTACTTCCATACTACTTTGCTACTAAATACTTTGCTGCAGATATTAAAGTTATCCAGGTGTGGTTGAATTGACAACTCAACTACTAATACTTGAGAATATTCTTTGGCTCCCCTCGTGTCGAATCAATAAATTTGGGTTGAATACTCTACCCTCAAAAATTGTTGCGATCCCCTATACTTGTGGGTTATCAGTGCTGTCCCGGAGGACCGCTCCAGACCGGGGAGGAGCCCAGGACGTTGTCCGGGAGGCGCCACAAGGTGGGACCTCCACTGCCGGACACATGGGGGAGCCAATCCCCATGGAGACTGGCGAAGAGGGCCGTATCCAGTTCGGGCCTCAGCCGAATACGATTTCGGAGACCCACATGGCTCTAGAGTCGGGCGAGCAGCCCCCTTTGAAGGAGGGGGTGCGCCGCCTCCACCGGTGGCTCCGGTCCATCCAGGAGCGCCGGATGACCTGATGGGGGCGCTACGAAGCGCCTCCGTCGTGGACGAGCACCGTGTCCTTATGGGTGCGGTGATCAAGAAGGTTCAGTCCGCCAAGAGCGGACTGAATGAAGCCTGCAGCAGCCTATTAACAGGTTTCAAGGTAAGAAAGAGAAAAACCCCGTATAGTCTGTAGCCCCTAAGACGCTGTCCGGTGTTCGGCGAGAAGAACCGGACAGGGGATCAATCCTTAATTATAAGAGGCTGACTAAATATGTATCAATGAGCAGGTGTCCCTGTTGGCCGCGACCTCGCATGCTGCCGAGGTCTCTGAACTGAAGTGGAGGCTGGAGCGGACCAAGAACGAGCTCGGCGAGGTTAAGGTTCGGCTCCAGGAGCAGCAAGGGGAGTAACGACTTGCTGTATGTTCGGGAAAGGATAAGCACTGTATATTGACAGCGGTATTGTGATACGTGCAGAAGCCGTGACCGAGGTCGAGGCCTTGAGGAAGGCCCTGGGCAAGGCCGAGGAGCAGGCTGTCCAGCAGCAAGCCGCCCATAAGAAGCTAGAGGCCCGGGTCAAAGAAGTCCAGCAGGAGCTCCAGGATGCGGTTAACAAATGTGAGACCTTGGAGAATGATGCATCGGCTCAAGGGGCCGAGCTCACCAAGGCTCATTAGAGCGCGGAGACCGCTCGGAATGAGGCCCAGGCCGCCCTCCAGGAGATCCAGGAGGCCAAGAAGATCACATCGGATAAGGCTTTTAAGATGCAAAGCAAGTATGCGGAGAAGCAGTACCTTTTACTAACCCGGGTTCGGAGTTCCCCAGGGGCTTTTGCTGATCTACCATGCAGTGTATCGGACGCCGTGGTGTTCTATCGAGCCAAAGGAGGGGGTTCCACGGAGAAGCTCTTCTGGTCGCAATATGCGGTGTCAGAGCCTCCCGTGTCCTTCACCGATCAGCTGAAACAGCTGGTGGAGCTGCACAAGGTGGCCGAATTAGCCATGAAGGATTTGACAATCTGGCTATGGCCAGCCGAAGCTATGCCTGGCAGCTACTTCAGACTCGTGAGGCGGATGGTGAACGCCTGTCCTCGGCTGGATGTCATCAAGCGCTCCGCGTGTATTGATGGTGCACGTATGGCCTTCGCTCGCTGCAAGATGTGGTGGGCGAAGATGAACGCTGTTGAAGTTGCCAGCGGGCTGCCGGAGGGCAAGGAGCACCGCACACCCGAGCGATATTTCGCGGATGTCGTAGAGGGGTCTCAACTTGTAGCGGCACAATGTTCGCAGGACATTGTATTTGAATAAATGTATTCATGTTGCCTTTGCCTTGTATTATGAGAACAAAGCAGGTTTTTGTAAAGTAGTTTTATTATGCTTTGAATTGTTTCCTCCTGTGTGGCCATGTTATTTGTAATCTGAGGGTTGGGCTGTCGTCGGCTTCTGCCCTCGCGTAGGTAGTACGGAGGTGTTCGGGATGGATTCTAAACAATCTTGATCCAATTATATGGTCCTTTGGAGGAGTTGTTTAGCGCAACGAACAAGGCAATCGGACTGTACGGCTTAAAGGCCCTCACTTAGCCATAGGAGTTTTATAATTAAGCAAGTGTGCAGCCCCTGGTCCAAGCCAGGGTGTTGTCAGCATCTGATCGGGAAGTGCCGATCCTTCGCATGACGCGGAAAAAATCTCCAACGATTTTGTAACCCTCGAACAGCTGACCGGCTCTCGCCGTATCATGACAGTCAGTTTTCGGCTTTCTCTACTGTGGTGCTCATCTGGTCAAGGCCAGGGCACAATCGTAGTAGTTCTCCCTTTACTACCCTAGCCGATAGAGCGGAACGTAGGGTAGCAAGCACAAGAGCCGGGCAACCCAACTATTGACCAAAGACATGATTCGGAGCCAATGCATATAATACTAAATTCGGGGTGCCGAACTTATATATAAGAAGTGTTCGGACTTTGCTGTCGTATTGTGGGGCGACAAGTAGCCCCTGGCGAATGTGAAACGTACAGAAGAGTATCGATGCAGCAAATAGGCAGATCGAAATAAAACGAAGTAAGAAGCGAAATCCACAGGAACTGGGCCACAAACCATTTTTATTATAACTGGATGGATACGTCAAGGCGTATCTTGTACAAATGGTGCAAGAAGTACCCGGGCTTTTTAACATGCCGGAATTAGTGGGGCGCAGCGTGCGGGTCATGAGAAATAAGTATGAATACCGTTAAGAAGAACGTATAGAGGTTACCCTACACACCTGTGCTGCTTGCCTCCGTTGTATGCCAATACTTCTAAAGGACTCGCGATCAGGCCCGCGGAAAAAGGAACCTGAAACAAGAAAAAGGTAAAAGTACGTGTGTCCAGGATCTGTCTGGCCGAACTGTAGACCCCGGGTTATCTTGTGCCTCCGTCGATGTCCATGGAATTTTGAGTGTGTAATTGTGTACGCGTGGTACGAATGCCACTGCCTCATTGGGACTAGGACGGAGGCCGAATTGCTAGTCGAGCTCTTGACGAGCCGCGCCATCCTATTGCAGTGAAGTCCGGAACCTCTTAATGATGTCCGAGGGCTCGACAGCCGTACTATGGTGCTGATTGAGAAGGCCGCTCTGTACTTCTGCTGCTAGGGCGGCGGAGTGCTCCTCTGTTCGGAGGGAGCGTTCCGTATTGCCATTGACTGTTATGACGCCGCGTGGACCGGGCATCTTGAGCTTGAGATAAGCATAGTGTGGCACTGCATTGAATCTAGCAAACGCGGTTCGTCCGAGCAGTGCGTGACAGCCGCTGCGGAAGGGGATGATGTCGAAGATTAACTCTTCGCTTCGGAAGTTGTCCGGAGAACCGAAGACCACATCTAGCGTGATTGAGCCCGTACAGCGGGCCTCTACGCCTGGTATGACTCCTTTAAAGGTAGTCTTTGTTGGTTTGATTCGCGAGGGGTTAATGCCCATCTTCTGCACTGTGTCCTGATAAAGCAGGTTGAGGCTGCTACCACCGTCCATCAGGACTCGTGTTAAGTGAAACCCGTCAATAATTGGGTCGAGGACTAGTGCGGCCGAACCGCCATGGCGGATACTAGTTGGGTGATCCCGACGATCGAAGGGGATTGGGAATGATGACTACGGATTGAATTTTGGGGCGACTGGCTCTACCGCGTAGACGTCCCTAAGTGCTCGCTTACGCTCCCTTTTGGGGATGTGCGTAGCGTATATCATGTTCACCGTTTTGACTTGAGGGGGAAATTTCTTCTACCCCCCAGTGTACGGCTGTCGGGTTCTTCGTCCTCGTCCTTAGTTTGTGATCCCTTTTCTTTGTTTTCGGCATTTAACTTGCCGGCCTGCTTGAAGACCCAACAATCCGTGTTGGTATGATTGGCTTGCTTATCCGAGGTGCCGTGGATTTAGCATGGACGGTCGAGTATGCTGTCCAGGCTGGAAGGTCCTTCGCTGTTTCTTTTGTAGGGCTTCTTCCGTTGGCCGGACTTGAAGCCACTGAATCCGGCGTTGACTGCAGTGTCATCGGTGTTGTCGCCATTGCTTCGGCATTTGTGTCTATTGCGTCAGAGCTTTCCGATTGTGTTCTTGGCTTCAGTGGGGCCTGCCTCGCTGGCTGTGTTTTTACTACGAGCCAGCCAGCTGTCCTCACCCGCGCAAAAGCGGGTCATGAGTGCCGTGAGGGCTGCCATAGACTTCGGCTTTTCTTGGCCGAGGTGGCGTGCTAGCCACTCGTCACGGATGATGTGTTTGAAGGCTGCTAGGGCCTCGGCATCCGGACAGTCAACGATCTGGTTCTTTTTGGTTAGGAACCTAGTCCAGAATTTTCTGGCTGAATCTCCAGGTTGTTGAACTATGTGGCTTAAGTCATCGGCGTCCGGTGGCCGGACATAAGTTCCTTGGAAGTTATCAAGGAAAGCCTCTTCCAAGTCTTCCCAGCTGCCGATGGAATTCTCAGGTAGGCTATTTAACCAGTGCCGAGCCGGCCCTTTGAGCTTTAATGGGAGGTATTTGATGGCATGGAGGTCATCTCCTCGAGCCATATGGATATGGAGAATGAAATCCTCGATCCATACTGCGGGATCGGTTGTGCCGTCGTATGATTCAATGTTGACAGGCTTGAACCCCTCGGGGAATTCGTGATCCAGTACTTCATCTGTGAAGCAGAGAGGGTGTGCGGCGCCTCTATACCGGGCCACGTCGTGGCGTAGCTCTGATGGAGTCCGTCTGCGGTATTCGGCCCGGGCGTGGTTAGGTTTATCACGTCCGAATAGGTAGCCGTCGTCGTGCCTTGAGGCACGCCCTCGGGATCCGTAGATCGATCTTGTATGTCCTGCTCTATCGTCCAGGATCTGCCGGAGGTCGTACGTGTGACCCCGAACCCTTCCGTCTCCATTTTTACGAGGCGGTGGGGCAGGGTGTTGTTCGGCCTGAGTTGCCGCTTTATCCCGGCCGCGGGGTGGCCGGTCGGCCGCCCTGTCTCGACCACGTGGTGGTCGTTCCGCAGTATGCGAGGGAGATGTGTGCTCCGGTGCTTCCTCATCGAATTGAGGCAGCAGTCTGCGTTTCGGGTAGCTCTTGGCTGGGCGCCTGAGGCTGTATTCTTCGGCTTTCAGGACATCAGTCCATCTGTCGATGAGCAGATCTTGTTCAGCTTGAAGCTGATGCTGTTTCTTTTTCAGGCTCCTTGCAGTGGCTATGAGCTGAAGCTTAAAGCGCTCCTGCTCTAGAGGATCCTCAGGCACGATGAAGTCTTCGTTGCCGAGGCTTGTCTCCTCCTCGGAGGGTGGACGGTAACTATCGTCCTCCGAGTCATCTTCTATGGCCTGTTCATCAGGGTTGTCTTGCCTGTTGCCGTGTTCCTCCTGATCGGATGTAGCTCCAACAGGGTCTTCATTGTTTTCGGCGTCGCCTGGAGTACTATTTTCTTCGGTGCCGGTGTTGCCGTCCTTTGAGCGATGAGGCTTAGGACGGCGTTTGGGGCGTCGATGCTTGGACTACGTCTCGGAGGTTTTATTTGCATCTGGCTCTTCTTTGTCGTCGCCAGATCCTTTGGGTGTATCAACCATGTACAGGTCGTACGAAGAGGTAGCCGTCCAACGTCCGGTGAATGGCGGGTCTTGGCCTTGCTCCTTATCGGCATCGTCGTCCATACCGTCGATGTATTCGGAGCCATAGTCAAGCACGTCGATTAAGTCATCGATGGTGGCTATGAAGTGGGTGGCGGGTGGGAAGCAAAATTCTTTGTCATCCGTCTCTAGCTCGAACCGGACGTAGTTCGGCTGTGAGTCCTTCTCCAAGGACAAATTCTGTAAAGATTTTAGCAAGTCGCAAAGGCAAGTGCTGAAAAATGTCAGCGGCGCTGAACTCGAAAATCGATAATTGATCTAGCTCGGTGTCCGCGGGCGTACACAGTCCGGAACTTATAGCCGGAGACAAGTCCGAAGTTCCGTTAAAGCGAATATTGCAGGGCATTGAGTCCATGTGCGGCTCCAACGCCGCGGACTCTGCGGCCTCGGATGGCACGATCTGCTTTGGCTCTAAGGCTGTTGCAGCAGCAGGAACCATCTCCTGGGTGTGATCCGATGATAGATTTAAGTCACGTTCATCGGGGTGAGGGGAGCGATCGCCGCGGGCTCAAATCCCTTGAAGATCAAGTCTCCACGGATATCCGCGATGTAGTTCAAGCTTCCGAATCTGACCTGATGGCCAGGGGCGTAGCTATCGATCTGCTCCAAATGGCCAAGCGAGTTGGCCCTATCGGTGTCAAAACCGGCGGATCTCGGGTAGGGAGTCCCGAACTGTGCGTCTAAGGCTAATGGTAACAGGAGGCGGGGGACACAATGTTGACCCAGGTTCGGGCCCTCTCGATGGAGGTAATACCCTACTTCCTGCTTGATCGATCTTGATGATATGAGTATTACAAGAGTTGATCTACCACGAGATCGTAGAGGCTAAACCCTAGAAGCTAGCCTATGATTATGATTGTGATTGTTATTGTCCTACGAACTAAACCCTCCGGTTTATATAGACACCGGAGGGGGCTAGGGTTACACAAAGTCGGTTACAGAGAAGGAGATCTACATATCCGAATCGCCAAGCCTGCCTTCCACGCAAAGGAGAGTCCCACCCGGACATGGGACGAAGTCTTCAATCTTGTATCTTCATAGTCCAACAGTCCGGCCAAAGTATATAGTCCAGCTGTCTGAGGACCCCATAATCCAGGACTCCCTCAGTAGCCCCTGAACCAGGCTTCAATGACGATGAGTCCGGCGCACAGATTGTCTTCGGCATTGCAAGGCGGGTTCCCTCTCCGAATACTCCATAGAAGATTTTGAACACAAGGATCGTGTCCGGCTCTGCAAAACAAATTCCACACACCACCGTAGAGAGTATAATATTCCACAAATCTAATCTGCCGACAACTTTTCATAATGCGACATCCTGCCGTGGCCCGGTCATTACGAACCGTTTTTCCCAGCCTGCCACTGCACGTGTTACGAGGCGGTTTTATTGGCACATCCTGTCGAAGCAGAGATCGTGTTCCCCTTATCACGGGATTCTCATCAATACGGGTGTGGGCAATCCAATTGTGCTTGTTAGTATGACTCCTCGATTTTAGGCAAGTTCCGAACGACCACGGGGAGGACGCTTGATATTCACCCTCTTTATAAAGGGGGCTAAGGCCTGTCCTTTTCTTCCCACGCTCAATCCTTGTCTTCCCTCACCTCGAGTTCCAACACCCAAGGCTCAGGCTAAGCGCTTTGGACCTTCAACCATGTCCGGATCCAACCTTCAAGGTCGGTGGATGGCCTCCTCTGTCACATAGGAGGACATCAAGAAGCTAAGGGAAGCCAATATCTAACCACCGAAATCCCGCACAGGCTGCCTGCTCAAGGGAAGGTCATCCCCATTCCCGAACCCAACGAGAGTGTCGTATTTGTTTCCCACTTCCTCCGAGGGCTAGGATTTAATCTTGATCCCTTTGTTAGAGGGCTTATGTTCTATTACGGGCTCGATTTCCACGATCTGGCTCCAGATTCCATCCTTCACATCTCGTCGTTTATCGTCGTGTGTGAGGCCTTCCTCCGCATCACCCCACACTTCGGCTTATGGCGCAAGACCTTCAATGTGAAGCCGAAGACGATCGATGGGCGACACACAGAATGCGGAGGTGCCATAATAAGCAAAGGCGCCGATGCTCTATGGCCAAAGGGTTCCTTCCCGGAGGTGTCCAACTTATGGCAATGGGAGTGGTTCTACATCACAGCTCCCCGACATACAAAGTGGGCGGCTGCCCCCGCCTTTCGCTCGGGCCCTCCGCCACAACTGGCATCATGGGTCAACAAGGGGCTGGACTGGGGGGCCAGTTAATGACGTGCTGACATTGCAAAGTCGCATCCGAGATCTCCTCAAGAGGGATGTTAGTCTTGTCAAGGTAATGCAAGTTATGCTAGTTCATCGGGTCCTGCCATGCCAACGTCGATCTCTCCGTATGTGGGAGTTCAACCCGGAAGGACCGCGAACCATTCAACAATTCTCCGGCGTGACGCTCGAAGAGATGTATGGATTGTTCTTCGGATCACGAATAAAGTGTCCGGACACCACCGAGGATGCGGGTCTCAACTGCAACCGTCTAGATACCCACGTAAGTAATTCTGTGGCTGAACATGCTGTCTTTTTATTTGTCACAACATCATTCTGACAAAAAATCGCTCTCGGCCAGGACTGGATAAGAAAGGCGGAGAGGATCAGGTGTTCGGCCCCCCTTCCCGAAGGCTCACCGGATCCTGTACTAGCCAGGATGCTTGAGCACGCACCTTATCGAGTGCCATCAGGGGAAGATAAAGGGAGGAATAAAGAAGCCGAAAGCGGGCTTCACACATTACACATCCAAACCGGGGGAATTGGTGTCTCCTCGAAGGAGGATAATCGGGGAGAGGAATCTAGAATCCCATCCTTCCGCCTCGGAACACTTGGAAACGGAGGTTTCCAAACGAGGGAAGAAACCTTCGCCAGGGGGCCCTGCCCCGAAGGGCGTCCTTACCGCACAGCGCCCGCAAGGGGGCCAGCCCTCCACCGAGATGTAAGTGAACAAGAGTACTTTGGTAAATATATCCTGCTTTATCTCCGAGGACAATAACCGAGACATATTTCTTGAATCCCGGCCCGTAGCCCTTCTTGACAGAGTTCGTCTTCGGGGGATCTTCTTCCGGAGATGATGGAGAGTGAAACGCCCCCTGCCTCCCCGCCTCATGGGGCGGACGACCCTGAGGTGTCGTCACGGAGGATTTCTCCTGATCCTCCAAGGCCAGAAGGTAACCCTTCGGCCACCCGAAGTCCGGAGTATTCGGCTCCTAAGGAGAGCAACAGAAAGAGTCCGGGACTGTCCGGTGCCCAATCGGATGCACTGATGGGTCTTCTCGCGCAAGCGGCTATCTCAGAGGCGCATCATACTTTAATGGGTACGGTGGTTGAGAGGATTTCATCCGCCAAAAGTGGGTTGCATGAAGCTTTTACGAGCCTGCTAAGAGGCTTTGAGGTATGCAAAGTAATATATGTATTTTGACGGTACCGCACACGCTAGGTGTGCTCTATACAGATAGTAGCCCCTAAGACTCTGGTTGCCGACTAGAGGCGGCAAACAGAGGATCATAGTCCTAGGTAATGATCGCGCTGCTTTTATGTGCAGGCGGCTGAGGGTCCGATGGCTGGCCGGACTGCTGAGTTTACTGAACTGAGGCGGCAGCTTGATGCGGCAGATGCCGACATCGCGCTTGTGAACAGGCGGCTTGACGAGGCACAAGGTATGTATTTTCAGGCGGTCAATGAATATTAAGAGGAGCATGATGCTAGTATCTATAATATGTTGTTACTGCAGATGGAGCTGCCGCCGTGGAGACCCTTCGGGCGGAACTTGCCTGAGTCAAGGAACAAGCTAGGAGAAGTGATGCGGCCGCCCTAAAGGCGGCCGAAGAGTTAAGAGCCGAACAGGCTGATCATCGCCAGAGCGAAGATAAAATAGCCAAGATGGCTGTTGAGCTGAAAGATGCCGCCGGCCAATATGAGCTTCTTGAAAAGGAAAGCCAAGCGAAAGCAGCTGACCTGATGAAAGCCATGGAAGCAGCCAAGGAAACCCGCTCTAAAATCAGAGCGGCGAAGGAGGAGCTCCGTCAAGCCGGAGATATCACGGCTGGGAAGCCCTTTTTGTTGCGGACAAAGTTCGGAGATCCAAAGTATGCCCCTCTGGATCAATTATGGAGTGCTGCAGACGCATACTAGGACTTGGCAATGAGTGCTGCTGATGCGACTGAGTTTTTCAAAGATCAGGGAGATCATGAAGTGGAAAGGTTGTTCTGGTCGCAGTTTAGTGCTCCAACGCGTCCGCTGCTGTTAACTGAACAAATGGCCGAGTGGGCCGAGCTCCATAGGTTGTCCGGACTTGCCATGAGGTCTGTCGTGGATCATCTTTGGCCAAAGGGACCAAGGCCGAATAGTTATTTCGATTTAGTGCAACGATTCCTTGGTGTTGTGCCGCATATCGACGCTGTAAAGAGGTCGGCGTGCATAGAGGGTGCGCGGATGGCTCTTGCCCGTGTTAAGACATACTGGGCAGAGATGGAGGCCACCGCTATTGCAACCCGGGGTCCGGCCGTAGGCCAGGTCCCGGCCGAGCACTATTTTGAAGAAGTCCTAGAAGGCGCTCGTTTAATAGAGGTTCAGTGCTCGAAGAGTATCATGTTCGATTGACATGTATCCCAATTGTAAAAACAATGCTATTTGGATTATAAAGGCTGTGTTTATACTTTTGCCTGAAAGTATTATGATGCCTCCTGTGCGGCCGTTTATGTATGTATATAAACTGAAAGTTTGCAGTCGTCGGCTTCACCCCCCACGCATATAATGCAAGGGTGTTCAGAAAAGCGCATATTCACACTTGATCCAACGTCTTGGTCCATTAAGGAGGTGATGGCGCGGTGAACAAGGCAATCGGACTATATAGCTTTAACACTTTCACTTAGCCATAGGAGTTTGACGGTGGGGCTACTATATAGCCCCTGGTACTTCCGCGCTCATCCGAATACGGTGCGCGTACATACATGACCGGGAAACCGATCCTTTGTTAATGCGGAGGAATCGCGAGGATTCCGCTGAGTCATCGAGTGGTTGACCAGTCTCGCGCTTTATCATGACAGTCAGTTTTCGGCTTTCTCTACTGAGGTGCTCATCCAGATGAACCAGGGCACAATCGCAGTAGTTCTCCCGGTGCCACCTTAGCCGATAGAGCGGAACGTAAGGTAGCAAAACACGGGAGCCGGGCAAACCCAACTATTGACCAAAGACATGATTCGGAGCTGATGCATATAAGGCCAAACTCGCGACGCCGAACACTCCCTAAGGTATTCGGACTTTACAACATATACTGGGCTGAGTAACGCCCTCGATAATGAGCCCTGAATTTCCAGGTACGTGCATTAGTCTGACGTGACAAAATGCCAATAACGCCAGCATCCCTCTCGGTTGTGTTGAGTATCCGGAGGGTGTGAAGCAACAAGAGACAGTAAAAAAGGTTTACACAGGGTCTTAATCTAAAAAGAAACCTTTGAGCGGGGCCCTGCTGCACGTCTGTGCCTGTGTCTCCGTTGTGCCGTATCCTGGAAGGGTGTAGCACGATGATCATTTGTAAAAGAGAAAAACCCAGGTGAAAGTCTTCGTGCGAAAAATTGGTTTTTCTTAATGAACCATTAAAATGCGATCTATTATTGTATTAATAGGGTCAAGCCGAACTGTAGCCCTTTTTACATGCGGGAAGCCCCTAGCACCACCTATGGGGGTATATCCCTTGACCCAATCTCAGGTTTATCTGAGCTGCTACAGCTAGTGGTGCGCCGGACTCGTCTAACCGTGTCCGCGGTCTTGATGACCGATAATTCATTCTGGTTGGAGAGGCCGTTCAGTGTTCGGCTGCTAGAGCCGCCACATATTCCTCCGCACGTAAGGAACGCTCTATGTTTCCGCTAACTGTGATGATGCCACGTGGACCGGGCATCTTAAGCTTAAGATAAGCGTAATGTGGTACTGCATTAAAACAAGCTAAGGCCGCTCTTGCGAGTAGTGCGTGAAAGCCGCTTCGGAATGGAGCGATGTCGAAGGTTAATTCTTCGCGTCGGAAGTTGTCGGGAGAACCGAATACAACCTCTAGCACTAGAGAGCCCGTGCAGCGGGCCTCTGGGCTTGGTATTACTCCTTTATAGGTATTATTGCTTTGGCTGATTCTTGTCGGGTCTATCCCCATTTTGTGGACAGTGTCCTGATATATCAGATTAAGACTACTGCCGCCGTCCATAAGGACTCGGGTGAGATGGTATCCGTCAATTATTGGGTCTAGCACCAAGCCAGCCGATCCTCCGTGCCGGATACTAGTCGGGTGATCCCTGCGATCAAAGTGATCGGGCAGGCCGACCAAGGGTTGAACTTGGGGGTGACGGGCTCCACGGCGTATACGTCTCGGAGTGCGCGTTGGCGCCTCCTCTTCGGTATGTGAATTGCGTAGATCGTGTTCACTGTTTTGACCTCTGGAGGGAATTTTCTCTGTTCCCCAGTGTTCGGCTGGCGAGGCTCATCCTCGTCTTCACTTGGTGTCTCCCTCCCCTTGTGTTCGGCGTTTAGCTTGCCGGCCTGCTTGAAGACCCAGCATTCTCTGTTGGTGTGATTTGCAGGTTTGTCGGAGGTGCCATGAATCTGACATAATCTGTCTAGAATCTTGTTTAGGCTGGACGGTCCATCTCTGCTGCCTTTAAATGGCTTTTTCCGTTGACCGGGTCGAGAGCCCCTGAATCCGGCGTTTACCGCCGTGTTGTGTGGGCTGTCTTCATTGTTTCGACGCTTGCTTTTATTGCGTCGCGGTTTCCCGTTGCCATCCCTGACTTCGGATGTGCCTGGGTCGCTGGTGCCGCTACGGGCCAGCCAACTGTCTTCGCCCGTGCAAAAGCGGGTCATAAGGCTTGTTAGGGCTGCCATTGTCCTCGGTTTTTCCTGGCCGAGGTGTCTGGCGAGCCATTCGTCCCGGACACTGTGTTTGAAAGCCGCTAAGGCTTCGGCATCCGGGCAGTCGACGATTTGATTCTTCTTCGTGAGAAATCTGTTCCAAAGCTTTCGGGCTGACTCTCCGGGCTGTTGAATTATGTGACTTAAATCGTCTGCATCCGGAGGTCGGACATAGGTCCCTTGAAAATTAGCCCTAAAAGCATCCTCAAGCTCTTCCCAACTTCCAATTGAGTTTTCGGGGAGACTTTTCAGCCAGTGCCGAGCTGGTCCTTTCAACTTGAGGGGCAGGTATTTGATGGCGTGGAGATCATCTCCGCGAGCCATGTGGATGTGAAGGATAAAGTCCTCAATCCAAACCCCAGGGTCTGTCGTTCCGTCGTATGCCTCTATGTTCACGGGTTTGAATCCCTCTGGAAATTCATGATCCAGCACCTCATCGGTGAAGCATAGGGGGTGCACGGCACCCCTGTATTTGGTTGTGTCATGGCATTCTTGTGATGGTTGTGGTGTTCGGTTTTGATTCCGAGCTGTTATTCGGTCAGTATAGTCGTTTGGGCGGCCATGATTCTGTGCCGAAGCGCGCTTCCTAGATCCATAGATGGACCTAGCCATACCGGCTTGTTCATGTGGGTCCTCACGTAAACCGTGCACTGACTTGTGTGTGACGTCGTTAGCCGCCCTATCGCGGCCACGGGGTGGTCGGTCCGGCCGATTGGCCGTTTTATTTTTTGGCTGAATGGGCTTTAAAGCCTCGTCGTCGAATTCAGGCAGCAGTTTGCGCTTTGGATAGCTCTTTGTGTGGCGACTGCCACCGTACTTTTCTTCGGTGTCAAGCACCTTGTTCCATCTGCTGTTGAGGGTATTCTGCGCGGCCTTAAGCCTTTGCTTTTGCTTCTTCAGGCTCCTCGCGGTGGCAATAAGCCTTCTATGGAGGTTCTCTTGTTCCAAGTGCCTTTCCGGGATGATGTGTGCATCATCGTCCGGACTGTTCTCCTCTCCGGAGACAGGTTGATGAGTTTTACCCTCGGCGTCGCTGTGATCGGACAGCGGCTCCGTACTATGTTCGCCGTCCGCTGGCTCATCCTGCTCCATCGCTGGGTCCATGTGGTCGTCGTTTCCTTTGGAGTCGACCGGGGTATTATTCTTTCCTGCGCTGTTATCGCTATTTTTGCTGAGGCGGGATTTGGAGCGGCGCCTACGTCGTCGCTTTGGTTGCTTTTCGAGGGAATTATCCTTCGCTGCATCCTTCCGTTCCTCGTCGTTGTTTTCTTTGGGTGTATCCACCATGTGTGTGTCATATGATGAAGTGGCTGTCCAGCGCCCTGTGGGCGGTGGTTCCTGTTCCTCTCCTGCATCGTCGTCCATACCGTGGATGTCTTCGGAGTCAAAATTAAGCATGTCGGTTAAGTCATCGACAGTGGCTATTAAGTGGGTGGTGGGCGGGGAACAAATTTCTTCGTCGTCCGCTTCCCACTCGAGCCAGACATAGTTCGGCCAAGGATCTCCTGACAAGGAGAGGGACCTTAATGAGTTTAGCACATCGCCCAAGGGCGAGTGCTGAAAGATATCCGCGGAGGTAAACTCCATGATCAGTGCCCAATCAGATTCGATAGGCACGGACCCAAGCGGTTCGGAGCCTGTGGCCGGGGACGAATCCAAGGGTCCGGTGACACAGCTCTCATAGGAGGTGAAGTCAGTATTCGGCTCTATCGCCACTGAGTGCGCGGCCTCCGTGGCGGGGTCTATCCACCCGTCCTCGGATGGCATGATCTGCTCCGGATTGAGGGCCAGAGTAGCCGCAGGTGTGATCTCCCGAACACCGTCCGACGGCAGAGCTAAGTCACGCTCGTCGTGACTGTGCGGCGCACCTGACATGGGCTCGAATATGTCGAAGATCAAGTCTCCGCGGATGCCGGTAGTATAGTTCAAGCTTCCAAACCTGACCTGATGGCCAGGGGCGTAGCTATCGATCTACTCCAGATGGCCAAGCGAGTTGGCCCGCAGTACGAAGCCGCCGAATACGAAGATCTGTCCGGGGAGAAAACCTCACCCTGGATCGCATCGTTGCTGATGATGGAAGGAGCCATCAAGCCTTACCGTGACGGCACAGTGGAACTCTCAATGAAAGCACCAATGTCGGTGTCAAAACCGGCGGATCTCGGGTAGGGGGTCCCGAACTGTGCGTCTAAGGCTAATGGTAACAGGAGGCGGGGGACACAATGTTTACCCAGGTTCGGGCCCTCTCGATGGAGGTAATACCCTACTTCCTGCTTGATTGATCTTGATCATATGAGTATTACAAGAGTTTATCTACCACGAGATCGTAGAGGCTAAACCCTAGAAGCTAGCCTATGATTATGATTATGATTGTTATTGTCCTACGGACTAAACCCTCCGGTTTATATAGACACCGGAGGGGGCTAGGGTTACACAGAATCGGTTACAGAGAAGGAGATCTACATATCCGAATCGCCAATCTTGCCTTCCACGCAAAGGAGAGTCCCACCCGGACACGGGACGAAGTCTTCAATCTTGTATCTTCATAGTCCAACAGTTCGGCCAAAGTATATAGTCCGGCTGTCCGAGGACCCCCTAATCCAGGACTCCCTCAGGCCCGCAGTACGAAGCCGCTGAATACGAAGGTCTGTCCGGGGAGGAAGGTTTCTCCCTGGACAACGTCATTACTGACGATCGAAGGGGCCATCGAGCCCTTTGCCGACGGCACAGTGGAACTCTCAATGAAAGCACCAATGTCGCTGTCAAAACCGGCGGATCTCGGGTAGGGGGTCCCGAACTGCGCGTCTAGGATCGATGGTAACAGGAGACGGGGGACACGATGTTTACCCAGGTTTGGGCCCTCTCTATGGAGGTAATGCCCTACTTCCAGCTTGATTGATCTTGATGAATATGAGTGTTACAAGAGTTGATCTACCACGAGATCGTAATGGCTAAACCCTAGAAGTCTAGCCTATGTGAATATGATAATGAGTATCCCTCTATCCGGACTAACCCCTTCGGTTTATATAGACACCGGGGGATCTAGGGTTTACATGGAGTCAGTTACATAAGAAGGAATCTTCATAGTAGGTCGCCAAGCTTGCCTTCCACGCCAGGGAGAGTCCAATCCGGACACGAGTACGGTCTTCGGCCTTCATGTCTTCGCAGCCCATCAGTCCAGCCTATTAGATAACAGGCCGGACGCCCGAGGACCCCTTAGTCCGGGACTCCCTCAGGGGGCGCCCCCCCCCCCCCAAGCCCAATCTGAATTTGGAAGGGGGTCGGCCCCCCTTTCCTTCTCTCCTTCTCCCTCTTCCTTCTTCTCCTACTCCAACTAGGGAAGGGGGAAACCTACTCCTACTGGGAGTAGGACCCCCCCCCCTTTGGCACGCCATAGGAGGCCGGCCCTCCCCCTCCTCCACTCCTTTATATACGGGGAGGGGGCACCCCATAGACACACAAGTTGGTTTTTTAGCCGTGTGCGGTGCCCCCCTCCACAGATTTCCACCTCGGTCATATCGTTGTAGTGCTTAGGCGAAGCCCTGCGTCGGTAACTTCATCAACACCGTCATCACGCCATCGTGCTGATGAAACTCTCGATCGACCTCAGCTGGATCTAGAGTTCTTTCTAAGCCCGTAGCAGCCACGTAAAACATGCAACAACAAAGTAGAGGATGTCTAAATTGTTTTTGCAGGGCATATTGTGATGTGATATGGTTAAGACGTGATGATATAAATTGTTGTATGAGATGATCATGTTTTGTAACAGAGTTATCAGCAACTGGCAGGAGCCATATGGTTGTCGCTTTATTGTATGCAATGCAATCGCCATGTAATTGCTTTAGTTTACCACTAAGCGGTAGCGATAGTCGTAGAAGCAATAGTTGGCGAGACGACAACGATGCTTCGATGGAGATCAAGGTGTCAAGCCGGTGACGATGGTGATCATGACGGTGCTTTGGAGATATAGATCAAAGGCACAAGATGATGATGGCCATATCATATCACTTATTTTGATTGCATGTGATGTTTATCCTTTATGCATCTTATTTTGCTTAGTTCGGCGGTAGCATTATAAGATGATCTCTCACTAAAATTTCAAGGTATAAGTGTTCTCCCTGAGTATGCACCGTTGCGACAGTTCTTCGTGCTGAGACACCACGTGATGATCAGGTGTGATAAGCTCTACGTTCACATACAACGGGTGCAAGCCAGTTTTGCACACGCAGAATACTCGGGTTAAACTTGACGAGCCTAGCATATGCAGATATGGCCTCGGAACACTGGAGACTGAAAGGTCGAGTGTGAATCATATAGTAGATATGATCAACATAGTGATGTTCACCATTGAAAACTACTCCATCTCACGTGATGATCGGACATGGTTTAGTTGATTTGGATCACGTGATCATTTAGATGACTAGAGCGATGTCTATCTAAGTAGGAGTTCTTAAGTAATATGATTAATTGAACTTTAATTTATCATGAACTTAATCCTGATAGTATTTGCATATCTATGTTGTAGATCAATAGCTCACGATGTAGTTCCCCGTTTATTTTTTGATATGTTCCTGGAGAAAAATAAGTTGAAAGATGTTAGTAGCAAAGATGCGGACTAGCTCCGTGATCTGAGGATTATCCTCATTGCTGCACAGAAGTATTATGTCCATGAAGCACCGCTAGGTGATAGAACTATTGCAGGAGCAGATGCAGCCGTTATGAACGTTTGACAAGCTCGGTATGATGACTACTTGATAGTTTAAGTGCACCATGCTTTACGGCTTAGAACCGGGACTTCAAAAATGTTTTGAACGACATGGAGCATATCACATGTTCCAAGAGTTGAAATTGGTATTTCATACTCATGCCCGTGTCAAGAGGTATGAGACCTCTGACAGTACTTTGCCTACAAGATGGAGGAGAATAGCTCAACCAGTGAGCATGTGCTCAGATTGTCTGGGTACTACAATTGCTTGAATCAAGTGGGAGTTAATCTTCCAGATAAGATAGTAATTGACAAAGTTCTCTAGTCACTATCACCAAGTTACTAGAACTTCGTGATGAACTATAATATGCAAGGGATGACGAAAGTAATTCCCGAGCACTTCGCCATGCTGAAATCGTCGAAGGTAGAAATCAAGAAATAGCATCAAGTGTTGATGGTTAACAAGACCACTAATTTCAAGTAAAAGTCAAAGGGATAGAAAGGGAACTTCAAGAAGAATGACAAGCAAGTTGTCACTCTCGTGAAGAAACCCAAAGCTAGACTCAAGCCTGAAACTGAGTGCTTCTACTGCAAAGGAAATGGTCACTGGAAGTGGAACTGCCCCAGATACTTGGCGGATAAGAAGGATGGCAAAGTAAACAAAGGTATATTTGAGATACATGTTATTGATGTGTACTTTACTAGTGTTTATAGCAACGCCTGGGTATTTGATACTGGTTCTGTTGCTCATATTTACAACTCGAAACAGGGGTTACGGATTAAATAAAGATTGGCTAAGGACGAGGTGACGATGAGCGTGGGAAATGGTTCTGAAGTCGATGTGATCGCCGTCGGCACGCTACCTCTACATCTACCGTCGGGATTAGTTTTAGACCTGAATAATTGTTATTTAGTACCAGCATTGAGCATGAACATTATATGTGTATCTTGTTTGATGCGAGATGATTATTCATTTAAATCAGGGAATAATGATTGTTCTATTTATATGAGTAATATCTTTTATGGTCATGCACCCTTGACGAGTGGTGTATTTTTGTTGAATCTCGATTGTAGTGATACACATATTCATAATATTGAAGCCAAAATATGCAAAGTTAATAATGATAGTGCAACTTATTTGTGGCACTGCCGTTTAGGTCATATTGGTGTAAAGTGCATGAAGAAACTCCATGATGATGGGCTTTTGGAATCACTTGATTATGAATCACTTGATGCTTGCGAACCATCCTCATGGGCAAGATGACTAAGAATCCATTCATCCGAAACAATGGAGCAAGCAACTGACTTATTGGAAATAATACATACTGATGTATGCGGTCCGATGAGTGTTGAGGCTCACGGCGGGTATCATTATTTTCTGACCTTCACAGATGATTTGAGGAGATATGGGTATATCTACTTAATGAAACATAAGTCTGAAACATTTCAAAAGTTCAAAGAATTTCAGGGTGAAGTGGAAAATCATCGTAACAAGAAATAAAATTTCTACGATCTGATCGTGGAGGTGAGTATTTGGGTTACGAGTTTGGTCTTCATTTGAAACAATGTGGAATAGTTTCGCAACTCATGCCACTTGGAACACCACAGTGTAATGGTATGTCCTGAACGTCGTAACCGTACTTTATTAGATATGGTGCGATCTATGATGTCTCTTACCGATTTACCGCTATCATTTTGGGGTTATGCTTTAGAGATGGCTGCATTCACGTTAAATAGGGCACCATCTAAATCCGTTGAGACGACACCATATGAACTGTGGTTTGGCAAGAAACCTAAGCTGTCGTTTCTTAAAGTTTGGGGCTGGCGATGCTTATGTGAAAAAGTTTCAACCTGATAAGCTCGAACCCAAATCGGAGAAATGTGTCTTCATAGGATACCCAAAGGAGACTGTTGGGTACACCTTCTATCACAGATCGGAAGGCAAAATATTCGTTGCTAAGAATGGATCCTTTCTAGAGAAGGAGTTTCTCTCGAAAGAAGTGAGTGGGAGGAAAGTAGAAACTTGATGAGGTAACTGTACCTTCTCCCGAATTGGAAAGAAGTTCATCACAGAAATCAGTGCCTAGTGATTCCTACACCAATCAGTGAGGAAGCTAATGATGATGATCATGAAACTTCAGATCAAGTTACTACCGAACCTCGTAGGTCAACCAGAGTACGATCCGCACCAGAGTGGTACGGTAATCCTGTTCTGGAAGTCATGTTACTTGACCATGACGAACCTACGAACTATGAGGAAGCGATGATGAGCCCAGATTCCGCGAAATGGCTTGAGGCCATGAAATCTGAGATGGGATCCATGTATGAGAACAAAGTGTGGACTTTGGTTGACTTGCCCGATGATCAGCAAGCCATAGAGAATAAATGGATCTTCAAGAAGAAGACTGACGCTGACGGTAATGTTACTGTCCACAAAGCTCGAGTTTTTGCGAAAGGTTTTCGACAAGTTCAAGGTGTTGACTACGATGAGATTTTCTCACTCGTAGCGATGCTTAAGTCTGTCTGAATCATGTTAGCAATTGCCACATTTTATGAAATTTGGCAAATGGATGTCAAACCTGCATTCCTTAATGGATTTCTTAAAGAAGAGTTGTATATGATGCAACCAGAAGGTTTTGTCGATCCTAAAGGTGCTCACAAAGTGTGCAAAGCTCCAGCGATCCATCTATGGACTGGTGCAAGCATCTCGGAGTTGGAATATACGCTTTGATAAGTTGATCAAAGCATATAGTTTTATACAGACTTACGGTGAAGCCTGTATTTACAAAAAGTGAGTGGGAGCACTACATCATTTTTGATAAGTATATGTGAATGACATATTGTTGATCGGAAATAATGTAGAATTTTCTGGAAAGCATAAAGGAGTGTTTGAAAGGAGTTCAAAAAAGACATCGGTGAAGCTGCTTACATATTGAGCATCAAGATCTATAGAGATAGATCAAGACGCTTCATAAATTTTTTCAATGAGTACATACCTTGACAAGTTTTTGAAGTAGTTCAAAATGGAACAGTCAAAGAAGGAGTTCTTGCCTGTATTGCAAGGTGTGAAGTTGAGTAAAGACTCAAAACCCGACCACGTCAGAAAATAGAAAGAGAATGAAAAGTCATTCCCTATGCCTCAGTCATAGGTTCTATAAAGTATGCTATGTTGTGCACCAGACCTATTGTGTACCTCACCATGAGTTTGGCAAGAGGGTACAATAGTGATCCAGGAGTGGATCACTGGACAGCGGTCAAAATTATCCTGAGTGGAATAAGGAAATGTTTCTCGGTTATGGAGGTGACAAAGAGTTCGTCGTAAAGAGTTACGTCATACAAGCTTGGACACCGATCTGGATGACTCTAAGTCTCGATCTAGATACATATTGAAAGTGAGAGCAATTAGCTAGAGTAGCTCTGTGCAGAGTATTGTAGATATAGAAATTTGCAATACATACGGATCTTAATGTTGCAGACCCGTAGACTAAAATTTCTCTCACAGGCAAAACATGATCATACCTTATTACTCTTGGGTGTTAATCACATAGCGATGTGAACTAGATTATTGACTCTAGTAAACCTTTTGAGTGTTGGTCACATGGCGATGTGAACTATGGGTGTTAATCACATAAAGATGTGAACTATTGGTGTTAAATCACATGGCGATTTGAACTAGATTATTGACTCTTGTGCAAGTGGGAGACTGAAGGAAATATGCCCTAGAGGCAATAATAAAGTTGTTATTTATATTTTCTTAGATCATGATAAATGTTTATTATTCATGCTAGAATTGTATTAACCGGAAACTTGATACATGTGTGAATACATAGACAAAACAAAGTGTCCCTAGTATGCCTCTACTAGACTAGCTCGTTAATCAAAGATGGTTAAGTTTCCTGACCATAGACATGTGTTGTCATTTGATGAACGGGATCACATCATTAGAGAATGATGTGATGGACAAGACCCATCCGTTAGCTTAGCACTATGATCATTTAGTTTATTGCTATTGCTTTCTTCATGACTTATACATGTTCTTATGACTATGAGATTATGCAACTCCCGAATACTGGAGGAACACTTAGTGTGCTATCAAACGTCACAACGTAACTGGGTGATTATAAAGATGCTCTACAGGTGTCTCCGATGGTGTTTGTTGGGTTGGCATAAATCGAGATTAGGATTTGTCACTCCGTGTTTCGGAGAGGTATCTCTGGGCCCTCTCGGTAATGCACATCACTATAAGCCTTGCAAGCAATGTGACTAATGAGTTAGTTGCGGGATGATGCATTACGCAACGAGTAAAGATACTTGCTGGTAACGAGATTGAACTAGGTATTGAGATACCGACGATCGAATCTCGGGCAAGTAACATACCGATGACAAAGGGAACAACGTATGTTGTTATGCGGTTTGACCGATAAAGATCTTCGTAGAATATGTAGGAACCAATATGAGCATCCAGGTTCCGCTATTGGTTATTGACCAGAGATGAGTCTCGGTCATGTCTACATAGTTCTCGAACCCGTAGGGTCCACACGCTTAACGTTCGATGACGATCGGTATTATGAGTTTATGTGTTTTGATGTACCGAAGGTTGTTCGGAATCCCGGATGTGATCACGGACATGACGAGGAGTCTCGAAATGGTCGAGGCATAAAGATTGATATATTGGAAGGCTATGTTTGGACACCGGAAAGGTTCCGAGTGGTTCAGGCATTTTTCCGGAGTATCGGGGGGTTATCGGAACCCCCCGGGGAGTTAATGGGCCTTAATGGGCCATGGTGGAAGAGAGGAGGAGGCGGCCAAGGTGGGGGCGCCCCCCTCCCCCAAGCCCAATCCGAATTGGGAAGGGGGGCGGGCCCCCTTTCCTTCTCTCCCTCTCCCTCCTCCTTCTTCTCCTACTCCAACTAGGGAAGGGGGAAACCTACTCCTACTGGGAGTAGGACTCCCCCCCCCCTTGGGCGTGCCATAGGAGGTCGGCCCTCCCCCTCCTCCACTCCTTTATATACGGGGAGGGGGCACCCCATAGACACACAAGTTGGTTTTTTAGCCGTGTGCGGTGCCCCCCTCCACAGATTTCCACCTCGGTCATATTGTTGTAGTGCTTAGGCAAAGCCCTGCATCGGTAACTTCATCAACACCGTCATCACACCGTCGTGCTGACAAAACTCTCCCTCGTCCTCAGCTGGATCTAGAGTTCGTGGGACGTCACCGAGCTGAACATGTGCAGATCGCGGAGGTGCCGTACGTTTGGTGCTAGGATCGGTCCGATCGTGCAGACGTACGACTACATCAACCGCGTTGTCATAACGCTCCCGCTTTCAGTCTACGAGGGTACGTAGACACACTCTCCCCTCTCGTTGCTATGCATCTCCTAGATAGATCTTGCGTGATCGTAGGAAATTTTTTGAAATACTGTGTTCCCTAACAGTTCATTGCACAAACTGCAGCCATGACACACCCATTACCATACCTTGCAAACACAACGTCAAAAATTATTTTGACCCACTCCTGCGGTAGAGGGAGCCACTTCTGCCGACATGATTGAGTTACCAGATCAAGGAATCCAAAATATTTGTATTCCTATATATAAGAAAAAGAAATCTCGAAGCCACCCATTAATCGTAATGGAACTCTGTGCAAAGTTTCACCAGGAACAAAAAGCTGGCCGAAAAGGGGAAAATACACATAAGCTCCTAGGTGCTCTTTTTACTAAGAATATGTTTCCTGGTATTTTCACGAAACTTCACACGTGAGATTGGGCACCCAGGTTTGATACCCCAAAATTCTAGGGTTTTTTGAATTTTCCAGAATTGTTTTCTAAATTTAATACTCATATAGGGGGGTGGAGCCCCAGAGTGCTCCAAATCCTCCGCCAAGAAAAGGGGCAAATACTAGTCTATGCATTGGACGAGGGTAGCGATCAAACGAGCCCCTCCCACCCCCACCCCCTACTCGGGCTATTCCATGCCTCCCCCAACTGGTTTTGCGAACCCCTCGACCCGGGTTTTTTCTTATGTATTTTTTGACTCCTTTAAAAAAAATCTTCTTTCCATCTTTTAAAATTCACATAAGGCTTTCCTAATTTGTGAACACTTTTTGAAACCATGAACTTTTTTTAAATTTGGAATATTTCATAATTCCTAAACATTTTTAAAATTTTGGAACACTTCAAAAATTCAGTAATAGTTTTTAAATTTCTGTTGTAGCCAATTATCTTAAGACGGCTGTGGGAAATAAACAACTAACTACAGCCATTTTTACAAAAGTGGCACACACAAAACTGAATAAAACGACCAAAGTGGGCGGGCCCACTATGTGTTTGAGAAGCCTAACATGGGCTGTTGGTTACCCACGGAACATGTGCAACATCAAAATAGCGAGCAATCATAGGCCAGACCCCACTAGGCCAGCCCATATAGCAACTTTATCATAGGCCGGCCCCCAACAAGGCCAGCCCATATAACATCAAAATAGCGAGCAATCATAGGCACTCCCACTTTTTTGTTCGGGTTTGTTGTTTTTTCTATTTCCACTCGTTTTTCAATCTTCTTCTGATTTTCCAGAAAAGCACAAACTTTATTATTTTTAAATAGCGAACTTTCTTGAATTTTTTTGTCTTTTCTTCAATAAATGGGCTTTTTCAAAAATCCTGAACAATTTCGAAATTTTGGGATTATGTTTTTGAAAGATCAAAAGGAAAAAGAGAAAAAAAACTGGTAGAAGGACTAAAGCAAAAAAATCGAAGAGAACCTTTTGTTCGCCACGTGGCTAAATGTGCTCGATCGACGCGTCGATCTTCTGTGATTGCCCAACTTATGCATTAACCCGTTCACATGGCCGGCCCACCAACAAATAGGAAATCTCCGGTGAAAAGGTACTGAGGGAGATCCTAGTCGGCGTCTTATGCATTAACCCGTTCACATGGCCGGCCCACCAACGTGGGCTGCTTGCTCGCTCGGTCGTCCCCTCTTGGCTCGTTTGGTTGACCGGTTAACCGATTGTCTTTTCGAAAAAAGTTCATGATTTTTTTAAAAAATAACACATAATTGTAAAAAAAATGAAAAATATTCGATAATTATAAAAAATCATATGTTTGAAAACATGTTAATGGATTTAAAAATTGTGCATGATTCAAGAAAGATCATGAATTTGATAAACGTTCACAGGGTTGAGAAAGTTCACGAACGGAACAGGAGGACGCCCCCTCAAAGCATTACCTTTTATTTTCCAAAGACGGGGGCATGCACGGGGGAAAGGTACGACCATGCAGGAGTGCAAGACACGCGCGGTGGGGTGGGGAGGAAGACGATGACGGGGATGGGATCCAAGCTGTAGAAAGTTTAATCGGTGGCGACCAACGCTCTGCCCTTAAGAGTATACTAGCAAAAGAGCATGTGTGTTACAAAGGAAGAAGAAAATACCGCATAGCCTTAACCCAGTAAAAATAACTAAGACCCCCAATAGGTCTTGCCAAGGCGTCTCTCTCGCGACATAAGATGTGAGATCTGTTTTTTTTTCATGCCAGATTTTGCCGAGGCATACATGCAAAATAACATCATATTTATATTCTACAGACTTTTCTAATCAAATTCATACTCCCTCCTTCCATCTATATAGGGCCTAATGCGTTTTTTAAGACCGCATTTGACTATTGACAAGATTAATAGTACATGACATGCACAATGTGAAAATTATATCATTGAAAGCTCCTTTCACAAACGAATTTAACGGTGTGCTTTGTGTAAGTTGTATGTCATATATTATTGCTCTAATATTTGGTCAAAGTTAGCCTCAAAAAACGCATTAGGCCCTATATAGATGGAAGGAGGGAGTATGTAACATGTTAAAATTGGAGTTAGGATTTAAAAGACATGGATATTTAAAATATGTATTATTTGTTCTAGATGGACTGCGATTTATTATAGAAACGACATTTTTTTCTCTAAAACGCAAAAAAGATTTGTTTTCCGTCACTTAATGGTGGAGTGCAGGTTATTTACCAGAAAAGAGAAGGAGTTTTCTGTAAAACAGTTATAAAAGGATCGTTTTCTCACATAAATGTGGATGACAGGTTAATTACCTGAAAACAGTGAGGACAGAAGCAGCAATTCTTACTGATATATAGTGGTCGATATATCCGGAAATCCAACTCGGTGCCCAGGCTCATCTGCTACCGCTTAGAAAAAAATCAAAATAAAACTAGAGAAATTAAAAAAATTCAATTTTTTGTGTGGTAGACAATTTGATGCATGAGGTCCACTCCAAATTTTAACTAATTTGGATATCTGAGCAGCTCTCGGCAAAAAAGACAAATCGGGTCAGAACAGTGCATGAACAGTAAACTTTTTTCATACCCTGAATTTGTTTTTTTGGCCGAGCGTAGCTCAGATGTCCAAATGAGTTGAAATTTGAAGCGGGCCTCACGCATCAAATTATGTAGCACACAAAAAATATTGATTTTTTTTAATTTTTCCTTTTTATTATTTTTTCTGAACGCGGGAGCAAAAACTCCGCGTCCATATCTACTAAGTATGTCTAGTTATTTGATGAAAGACAGTGTTGCTCGTTGATTATCTGCTACATCTATATTTTTTAAAATATTTACATCTATAACGCCAAGCATATATCGTTAGATTCATTATAACTAGTTTCATATTCTTATATATTTGGTATTTTAGATAGAAATAGTCATATTAAATAAACTTGGTCAAAGTTTCAAATTCGACATTTTAAAAAATCTACACGCTACATTATGAAACAGGGTAGTAATTAAAAGAAGATAAGCCTCCTTTTTCCCTTTCCTCCACCTCAGCATTTACCATATTTTTTTTCTCTGGTGTAAGAGCAACTCCAACGCAAGGACCCAAACGAACACGGATTTTGTCCGTTTCGTGTCCGTTTGGGTCACCTGTCCGCCGAGCGGACATGGGGCGGACAAGCGTTGTACCCAACGCGCGGCACAAAAAGCAGACCCAAACTCCTCGCAACGGCCGCCCTCTCCTCTCTCCCTCGCGCCACCCGTCCCCTCCTCGTCGCGGCGCCCGTCCTATCTCCCTCACGCCGCCCCTTATCTCCCCCTCGCGCCGCCCTACCTCTCCTCCTCGCGTATCCCCTCCCCCGCGAGATTTTTCTCTGCTCGCGCCTCTGCTGCAGCCACCCTCTGCTCATGCCGCCGTCCGGGCCTCGAGTGTTGGGGATCGTAGCAGAAATTAAAAATTTTCTACGCATCACCAAGATCAATCTATGGAGTCATCTAGCAACGAGAGAGGAGTGCATCTACATACCCTTGTAGATCGCGAGCGGAAGCGTTCAAGTGAACGGGGTTGATCAAGTCGTACTCGTCGTGATACAAATCACCGATGACCGAGCGCCGAACGGACGGCACCTCCGCGTTCAACACACGTACGGTTGGGGAAGACGTCTCCTCCTTCTTGATCCAGCAAGGGGGAAGGAGAGGTTGATGGAGATCCAGCAGCACGACGGCGTGGTGGTGGAAGTAGCGGGGATCTCGGCAGGGCTTCGCCAAACACAGCGAGAGGGAGAGGTGTCACGGGAGGGAGAGGGAGGCGCCAGGGGCTTGGGTGCTGCTGCCCTCCCTCCCCCCTCTATATATAGGGCCCCTGGGGGGCGCCGGCCCTAGGAGATCCCATCTCCAAGGGGGGCGGCGGCCAAGGGGGTGGCTTGCCCCCCAAGCCAAGTGGGGCGCCCCCCACCCCCACCCCTAGGGTTTCCAACCCTAGGCGCAGGGGAGGCCCAAGGGGGGCGCACCAGCCCACCAGGGGCTGGTTCCCTTCCCCACTTCAGCCCATGGGGCCCTCCGGGATAGGTGGCCCCACCCGGTGGACCCCCGGGACCCTTCCGGTGGTCCCGGTACAATACCGGTGACCCCCGAAACCTTCCCGGTGGCCCAAACTGGACTTCCTATATATAATTCTTCACCTCCGGACCATTCCGGAACTCCTCGTGACGTCCGGGATCTCATCCGGGACTCCGAACAACTTTCGGGTTACCGCATACTAGTATCTCTACAACCCTAGCGTCACCGAACCTTAAGTGTGTAGACCCTACGGGTTCGGGAGACATGCAGACATGACCGAGATGACTCTCCGGTCAATAACCAACAGCGGGATCTGGATACCCATGTTGGCTCCCACATGTTCCACGATGATCTCATCGGATGAACCACGATGTCGAGGATTCAATCAATCCCGTATACAATTCCCTTTGTCAATCGGTACGTTACTTGCCCGAGATTCGATCGTCGGTATCCCAATACCTTGTTCAATCTCGTTACCGGCAAGTCACTTTACTCATACCGTAATGCATGATCCCGTGACCAAACACTTGGTCACATTGAGCTCATTATGATGATGCATTACCGAGTGGGCCCAGAGATACCTCTCCGTCATACGGAGTGACAAATCCCGGTCTCGATTCGTGCCAACCCAACAGACACTTTCGGAGATACCCGTAGTGCACCTTTATAGCCACCCAGTTACGTTGTGACGTTTGGCACACCCAAAGCACTCTTATGGTATCCGGGAGTTGCACAATCTCATGGTCTAAGGAAATGATACTTGACATTTGGAAAAGCTCTAGCAAACGAACTACACGATCTTGTGCTATGCTTAGGATTGGGTCTTGTCCATGACATCATTCTCCTAATGATGTGATCCCGTTATCAATGACATTCAATGTCCATAGTCAGGAAACCATGACTATCTGTTGATCAACGAGCTAGTCAACTAGAGGCTCACTAGGGACATGTTGTGGTCTATGTATTCACACATGTATTACGATTTCCGGATAACACAATTATAGCATGAACAATAGACAATTATCATGAACAAGGAAATATAATAATAACCATTTTATTATTGCCTCTAGGGCATATTTCCAACATCGAGCCCTAGCAGGAGCGCGCGGAGGAGCCTTGCGCCGGTGGCCTTGCTGCGGCGCGGAGGAGCGGCCGAGCACGCGGAGGAGACCTGCGCCGGTGGCCTCGCTGCGGCGCGGAGGAGCGGCCGAGCGCGCAGAGGAGACCTGCGCCGGTGGCCTCGCTGCGGCGCAGAG